>NC_080428.1:3715000-3908406 GCF_029873635.1 Malania oleifera
TTACTAAGAGGTGTCTCACCCTGAATGTATGTATAATATTTTTCCAGGTCCTTTGGGTAGCCGTAATTAGCATCCTAGCGTCTGGAACTAGGGGCGTTGTTAGCTACTGCTATTACCTATTAGGTACGAGTTTTGGTATCCGGGTTGTCGGGATGGTTTTGTAGACACCTGGGGTATGTTTTGTATTATGGGAATGTACATCCTAACTTATATAGACTCTGATATGATATTGTATATGTATAAAAGACCGCATTCTGCTGCGTATCTGATGAGTATGGGTTTGTATGTGTATGTGTATAGGGCATCTGTAAAGACCCGAAAATTTAAAAGGATTAAATAATTTGGAAAAAAATATAAATAAAATAATAAATAAATAAATAAAAGGAATGACGTGGGAAAAAGAAAAAAAATAAAAAATAATAAAAATTAAAGAAATTAAATTAAATTAAGTTAAATTAAATAATTAAATAACTAGTTGTTAAATTAAATATTATTGTATTGGATTTAAAAATAATAATAATTAAAATAACATATATATATATATAAGTTAAAGTAATATAATATATATATATATTAATGTAAAGTTAAGTATCTGACAAAGAGATAAGGAGAAGAAGAAAGAAGAAAGAATAAGAAGAAAGAAAGAAGAAAGAAAGAAGAAGAAGAACAGAAGCAGGAGACGCCCTCCCCTGAAACTTATTTCTTGCGCAGCGCGGCCACCTCCGTCTCCCTCTCTCTCTCTCTCTCAATTACTCGGCGAGTTTGCGATGGATCCGGAAACGGAAGGTGCTGTTGGAATCCTGGTTCCGCTGCCAACATTTCTACTGGAGCAGATTTTTCATAGGAACAGCTTAAGCACTGCTCTTGGAGAAAGGTAATTTTTTCTCATTTTCTCAATTTTGCCGTTAATATGTGGTTAAATAGATGAACGGACACCACCACGGGGTCCTAGTTGTCATCGTCGTCATTTTGGCGTAGATAATTTTTCAATTGGGGTTTCCTAGGCTCTACTTCAAAGCGAGAGTGTGATTTGGGAATTTTGGCAACTTGGCTAAATTTAAGGGTATTATGATTTATTTAGGAATTATGGCCCTAGGAAATATTTAAATAATATTTTATTTAGGAATAATTTATTGGAATTAGGAATTTAATTTCAAGGCCTGGGTGAGCGCTGTAGGTATTTTTCGAAGTCCCTGTTGGTGTAGTTCAAGAAACCAGGTAAGAGGAAAAATATTTATTAAATCATAATTTTTATGAATTTAATGGAAAAATAAATTTTGTTATATGTACGTGTATATGTTTCGATATGGGTAAAATGCCAACTGTTTAAATTATATTTCCTTCGAGTTTAGGGTTGTTTATTAGATATGTGTATGAGAAAATGAACTGATGAAAGTGGGAAATATTTCAGGATAATTAAGTAAGAAATGAAAGGTATTTTCAGTATATAAACATTAAATGTTAGTTGGCTTATTTTACAGGCAGTGTATGAATTTTATTACTAAATTGTGTGGCATGAGATTCTATGCAAATATATGTTAAATGTATAAGATGCAAGCTAAGTAAGTAAAGTAATGAAAATAAAATATGATATGGATAATGTTGCCTGTATATGTTAAATGCAACCATGTAAATGTATGATAGCTGAAAGACAGCCATGTTAGCAGATCTAGCACACTTCTGTGTAGACTAACTGATGACAACTAAAAGGAGCTGTATTAGCAGATCTAGCATGTTTCTACGTAGACTAACTGATGATGGCTAAAGACGAGCTATAGTACGAAGTAATGAAATGACGATGAAATGATAAAGGTAAATGATGTAAATGGGAAAGAGTCACTTAAAGTGAAACGAAATGCAAAGTTAAGTTATGAATAGGAATGAATGTGCATGAATGTATAATGACAGAACAGAATGATGTATTATGATAATAGAAGTATGTATGTACGTAGAACATGTTACGATTGGGTGAGGCATACTCTTCGCCTAAGGGCTTGCTAAGTAAGGCGAATGCACTAGTAGTTACAAATGTGGCAGTAGCCGCATAACGTACTAGGGCATAGGGAACCTACTTGTATGGGCGGGTAGATTTCCCTATCCTTAGGGCCTTTGCCGGTAAGCTATTGTTGAACAGTATGAGTACGAGATTAATTTATCACTTGAGGGCTTACTGAGTAAGGTGAGTGTCCTGGTATGCTTTAGTTGCGAACTTTGGGTTGCCTATATATCATAGCAGAGGGGTGCTACTTGTATGAGCGAGTAATCACCCCTATCCTTGGGTAATCTCGTGGGTTAAACATTTGCATGTGTTTGATTAGGATCAGGGAATGATTTCAAAAATTATGTTAAGGATTTTCAAATGGTAAATAATATGTCATATATAAACTCATGTTGGCCACACACTGTTTTAATATATGGTTTCTTCCCTTACTGACATGGGTCTCACCCGAATATGAATGTATCTTTTTTTTTTTTTTCAGGATTTCATCGAGATCGAACTTAGAGAGCTCGAGGTTCTACAACATTATTGGGGAAATAGAAAAAGAAAATGGTATATTTCTATGTTAATTTTGGGATGTAGAATATTTATGTTTTATGTCTTTATGTTTTAAGGTTATTAAATAAGGAATGATTGTGAAAATACTGAATTATTTTGGGAGTTATTTAGATTTATGGAAATACAGGTGTTGGATGATTTATTATGGATTATAGTTAGAATTAGTAAACTCTGGTACATTGTTATATGAAGATTATGATTATGTTTTCTACTGCGTATGTTATGAAATATGATTTATCAGGATATGATCAGGTATAACGCGCCGGACCTGGGTTTAAGGGTTCGGGGCATTACAATTTTGGTATAAGAGAAATGTCCAGCCAGAAGTGTGATTAATTTCACATCGCCTGGATATGGAAATGTTAGAGTATTAGGTTAGAGATGATTTATACCCGAGTATATGAAACAATTAGGATAAGGATGCTAGATGGATAGGTTAGATTAGGTGTTGAGAAGTAGGTATGGTGTAGGGAAGTATAGGATTTTGTCTTATAGCTTGGAGGCAGAAATCCCTTGGCGAACTTCAATGATTTTTTGATTCATTCGAAAGTTTTAGAAAACCACGATAAATCCATCGACGGTGATGTTTCTCAGCCATGAGATGGATCCTTATATGGAGAACTTGGATGTGTATTGGATTTAAAGTATATAATTGTGTTGTTGAGATTATGGTGTGGGATAAAGTGAATCGTAGAATTATGGAATGAAAAATTGGGTAACAAATTTCGAGGACGAAATTTTTTTTAAAGAGGGGAGAATGTAAAGACCTGAAAATTTAAAAGGATTAAAATAATTTGAAAAAAAAATATAAATAAAATAATAAATAAAAGGAATGACGTGGGAAAAATAAAAAAAAATTAAAAAAAATATAAATTAAAGAAATTAAATTAAATTAAGATAAATTAAATAATTAAATAACTGGTTGTTAAATTAAATATTATTGTATTGGATTTAAAAATAATAATAATTAAAATAAGATATATATATATATATATATATATATATATATTAATGTAAAGTTAAGTATTTGACAAAGAGATAAGGAGAAGAAGAAAGAAAGAAGAAGAAGAAGAAGAAGAAGAACAGAAGTAGGAGACGCCCCCCCACCCCCCCGAAACTTATTTTCTTGTGCAGCGCGGCCACCTCTATCTCCTTTTCTCTCTCTCTCAATTATTCGGCGAGTTTGCGACGAATCGGAAAACGGAAGGTGCCATTGGAATCCTAGTTCCACTGTCGACATTTCTACTGGAGCAGATTTTTCATGAGAACAGCTTAGACTTTGCTCCTGGGGAAGTGTAATTTTCTTCCATTTTCTCAATTTTGCTGTTAATATGTGGCTAAATTGACGAACGGACACATATTTGATGTGCAAATAAATGTTATATGTTACAGTATTATAAACAAATATTTCAAATGTATGAGTTTGTATGAAAATGTGCATATATGCAGTCAGACACTGTTGTAACACTTTCTTCCTTACTGAGAGGTGTCTTGCCCTATTATACAACATTTGTTTTTAGGTCCATCAGTACGTTAGACTTAGTAGCTAAAGAGACTGGGGAGATTATTTTTGGTTTAGCTTACGTCAGCATTTGAATCCTGTATTAAACTTTGATGAAGTTCCTTTTTGGAGGGTTGTAATAATAGGATTTATGTAATTGTGGATGTGTTAGTAAGCTCTGGTATAAGTCTAGTAGAAATCTCAATGAATGTTTATGTTTTTCCGCGACATTTACATTGAAATATTGCATGGTTTACACCCGTATGTCCCTGTTTAGGGTGGGATGTCTATGTATCTGGAACAGGTACAGGTATTTTGTATTTGGGTTAACGGTGCTGGTTCGTGTAAAGGGTCGGGTCGTTACAGTTGGTATCAGAGCCTTAGCCAGTCGGAAGTATGATTTGATTCAAGCTGCCTGGTTAGGGATATGTGTAGAACTTAGGAGTTTCTAGTTGTGATAGTCTATAATATACCAGAGTATAGGACATGGATAAGTCCTTGAGTTTTTCTTTGCATGCTCGGAGATGTAAATCCATTGATTGGCTTCTGTGTTTTTTTGGATCAATCATAAGGTTAAAGAAAATCACGGCAATCCATTGACGGTTTCGTTTTCGAGTGGAAGGGTGGAACTTGTGTTAGGATTAGGATTTCAAATTTATGGGGTACGTCAATATTATGGATATGAACTTGGAGAATTGAGCTTATATTATGATAGTAGTAGTGATGGTTAGGCTATTACTTTTCTAATGTATTCTCGTAATTGTTTTCAGGATGGAATCCAGGGATATTACTGCCAACATGGGAGGCAATAGTAGTGAGGGTGCTAGCCCCGAGGCTGGTAATGATTCCACTAGTGTGTTGCATGACTTCGCACAGCAGCTTATGGCTAAGGTAGTGCGGACGAATAAGGGGCAGGATCGTCCTACGACTGAGTTGGGTTGCTCTATTGAGCAGTTCACTAGGTTGAAGCCCTCGGCTTTTGTGGGCAGTACAAATCCAGTTCTTGTAGAGAATTGGATCTAGGAGATCGAGAAGATCCTAGATGTGTTGAACTGCACTAAGAGGCAGAAAGTCACCTTCGCCACATTCAAGTTGGCAAGGGAGGCTGAGAGATGGTGGGTGTCTATAAAACAGATGGAAGAGCACCGACTGATACCAATAGCGTTGACGTGGGCTCGGTTTAAAGAGCTATTCTTTGAATGGTATTTTCCAGCCACGGTCAGGAACACGAAGATGGAGGAATTTATGAATCTGACGCAGGAGTCGCTGACAGTGCAACTGTACGCTGCCAAATTCCAGGAGTTGTCTCTATTTGCTCCATTCGTGATACCGGATGAAGCGAAGAAGGCCTGGAAGTTTAAGAGGGGTCTAAGGAGCGAGATCCATAAGCAGACAGCGATCTTGCAGTTGCAGGAATTTACTACGTTGGTTGATAAAGCCACGGTAGCAGAAGAGTGTTTAATGGAGGACACAGAGGTTCAGGTCACGAAGAAGAGGCTAGCATCTCCTAATTCTTCGTTTGGGGTAGGATAGGGTAAGTGGAAGAAGAAGAACAGTGGTGGTACGTCCTAAAATACTGCACGTGTTCAACGTTGCTTTTTATGTGGTAAGATACGCCATGGGCAGTGTTGGTTGTCTACGGGAGCCTGTATGCAGTGTTGTAGTCAAGGACATCAGATAAGAGATTGTCAGATGCAAAGGAATAGTGAAACCTCACTGCAGCCATATAAAGGTAATACTCAGGCACAGCGTGGAGGTTAGTAGAGGGGTACGGCCCAGGCCAGGGTGTACTCTCTGACTCCTAGTGACGCTGAGAATGCTGGCGATGTTGTCACAAGTATCATTTACATGTTTTATCATAAAGCTATACTATTATTTGATTCCGAGGCAACGCATTCTTTTATTTCCCGTGGATTCATTAAATTGTGTGGATTATAAGTGCAATTGTTAGATTATAAATTGGTAGTAGCTACACCATTCGGGTCTACGGTCGAGTGTAGCAGTATAGTCCGTGACTTTCCCGTTGAAATTCAGGGAAGGATGCTACCAGTTGACCTTGTGGTGTATGACATGGTTGGCTTTGATATAATCTTTGGGATGGACTGGTTGTCAGCCAGTTATGCTAGTATCGATTGCCACAGGAGGGAGGTGTTGTTCAGACCACTAAGAAAGCAGGAATTTCAGTTCCTTAGATCGTGTGTGCGTTATACACCACAGATCCTTTCTGCTATGTAAGTTAGAAGGCTACTCTTTAAAGGGTGCCAAGGGTATCTAGCATTTGTGCATGACATGCCAGTAGAGGAACGGGAATTGGAGATGATTGCTATAGTGCGCGAGTTCCTTGACGTATTTCTGGAGGACTTGCCAAGTTTACCTCCAAACCGTGAAGTGGAATTTGCTATTGAGTTAACTCCAAGTACGATGCCTATAACGAAAGCTCCATATCGTATGACTCCAGCCGAATTGAGAGAGTTGAAAAACAGTTTTAGGAGTTGTTAAACAAGGGCTACATTCGACCTAATGTTTCTCCTTGGGGAGCACTGGTGTTATTTGTGAAGAAGAAGGATGAGTCGATGAGAATGTGTATCAACTATAGAGAACTTAACAAAGTAACGGTAAAGAATAAATATCCGCTACCCAGAATCGATGATTTGTTTGACCAACTTTAGGACACGCAGGTCTTCTCTAAGATTAACCTATGGTTTGGGTATCACCAATTAAAGGTGAAAGTGGAGGACATCTCGAAAACTGCATTTCGAACCCGGTATGACCATTTTGAATTTATGGTTATGCCCTTTAGTTTGACTAATGCACCTATAGCCTTTATGGATTTGATGAACAGGGTCTTCCATGAATATCTAGACGAGTTCGTCGTGGTATTTATCGATGATATCCTAGTGTATTCTAAGAGTGCTGCAGAGCATGAAGTTCATTTGAGGCTTGTATTGCAAATGCTTAGAGATAAGAGGTTGTATGCTAAAATGAAGAAGTGTGAGTTATAGCTGGAACAAATTACATTTATAAGGGACGTAGTGTCTAAAGAAGGTATATCAGTTGACCCGAGTAAGATTGAAGCAGTGGTGGACTGGGCGAGACCAAAGAATGTTCAGGAGGTCAAAAGTTTTCTGGGTCTTGCAGGTTACTACCGTCGGTTTGTAGAAGGGTTCTCTAGTTTAGTAGGCCCTTTGACGAAACTCACGCAGAAGAACGTGAGGTATGATTAGACGGATAAGTGTGAGCTGAGTTTCCAAGAGCTGAAACGACGACTGGTCACTGCTCCAGTTCTGACTCTTCCATCTAATAATGGTGGCTTCATTATTTATAGTGATGCTTCGAAAAAGGGTCTTGGTTGTGTTCTAATGCAGTAAGGCAAAGTAGTTGCTTACGCTTCTCGTCAACTCAAAGAATACGAGAAGAACTACCCGACACATGATATGGAGTTAGCAATGGTAGTGTTTGCACTGAAAATTTGGAGGCACTACTTGTACGATGAAAGGTGTGAGATTTTTACTAACCATAAAAGTCTTAAATACTTTTTCACCCATAAGGAGCTTAACATGAGACAGCATAGATGGCTTGAGTTGATTAAAGACTACGACTATATTATTAGCTATCATCCAGGAAAGGCTAATATGGTAGCCGATGCTCTGAGTCGGAAGTCTGTTAATGCATTAGTCTTAGCAATGGAGGTTCAACATCAGATATGTATGGACCTTGAGAGGTTAAGTTTGGAGGTAGTAGAAGGAAACCATCAGGTTGTTCTTGCTAGCTTGGTAGTACAACCAACCTTGCAAAAGAGGATCTATATGGCACAGAAGGAGGATCCCGAGTTGGTTGAAGTCACGGAAGGAATTCAGAACTTCACGGAAGGAATTCAGAAGGGGTTGAAGCCGGATTTCAGTGTCTCCGGTGATGGGATATTAAGATTTCACGGCAAGGTTTGTGTACCGAATGATGACGTGATTAAACAGGTCATTCTAGTGGAGGCACATCGTTCACTTTACACTGTGCATCCTGGTAGTACGAAAATGTACCAGGATTTGAGGGAATCTTTCTGGTGGTCCAACATAAAAAGAGAGATTGCCCGTTTTGTAGAACAGTGCCTGACATGTCAGCGGATCAAAGTAGAACACCAGAAGCCGGCAGGACCACTTCAGCCACTCGACGTCCCTAAGTGGAAGTGGGAACATGTCTCGATGGATTTTATGACTGGTTTACCTGCAATGGTGCATGGGCAGAATGTCATATGGGTTATAGTGGATCAGCTGACGAAGACTACACATTTCATTCCAATCAGAGTCGGTTACTCTCTGAATAGGTTGGCAGAACTTTATGTGCATGAGGTGGTATGACTCCACAGTGTCCCTATTTCTATTGTTTCAGATCGGGATCCATGTTTTACATCTCGTTTCTGGAAGAGTTTGCAGGATGTCTTAGGATCACTACTGACATTCAGTACGTCTTTTCACCAGCAGACAGATGGACAATCAGAGAGGACTATTCAGACGTTAAAGGATATGTTGCGGGCTTGTGTACTAGATTTTGGTGATAATTGGATACGATATCTACCGCTTGTTGAATTTGCATATAATAACAGTTACCAGGCGAGCATAGAGATGGCACCTTACGAGGCCTTGTATGGTTGTCGGTGTCGATCTCCATCATACTAGGATCAAGTAGGTGAGCGGCAGATACTGAGTCCAAAATTAATTCAACAGACCTCTGCAAAGGTTAGATTGATCAGGGAAAAAATCAAAGCAACTAAGAGTCGACAGAAAAGTTATGCTGATACTTGTCAACAAAAGTTGGAATTCCAGGTAAGAGATATGGTATTCTTGAGAATCGCTCCGATGAAAAGGGTGATGAGGTTCGGGAAGAAGGGGAAGCTAAGTCCTCGGTATATTGGGCCTTTTGAGATCCTTGAAATGATAGGTTCGGTTGCTTATCGAGTGACTCTACCTCCAACATTATCCTGAGTCCATGATGTATTTCACGTGTCTGTACTGAGGAAGTATATACCAGATCCATCACACGTACTGAGTTACGAACCTCTAGAGATCAACGATGCCTTATCATATGAAGAAGTACCAGTGCAGATATTGGATCAAAAAGTGTAGCAGTTACGGACTAAGGAAATACCTCTCGTGAAGGTATTATGGCGTAACCGTGCAGTGGAAGAAGCTTCATGGGAATTAGAATCTGAAATACGCTAGAAGTATCCGCAGTTATTTGATATTACTTAGGTATTTAGTAGGGTAGATGATATAGATTAAATGGTATGATTTTTGGGAGAGTTTTGTTTATAGATGTAATCTTCTGATGTATCTTTTGTGTAACCACGGTATTCCTCCACCATATGTGAGGGTATATAATGAAATTGGGCCAAAGTCACTTTGTAGGTGACAGTCGACTCTTTGTAAAGCAGAAATATAAGAAAAGTTTATGTTGAGCAATGGTTAGTAAATTTCGAGTACAAAATTCTTATAAAGAGAGGACATTGTAGAGACCCAAACCGTAATAAGTGGGGCTCGTCGACGAAGGAGTCATGTTTGTCGATGAAATCCTTTATAGCCTCGTCAACGAATTTTAGAGCCTCGTTGATGAACAAATACTGAGCGATTTAGAGAAATATCCGGAACTTGGGCTCAGAGACGAAGGGATGGCTTAGTCGACGAGCTGTGTGGCAAATTCGTCAACGAAGATGCCGCCTCATCGACGAGTTGGACTTGGTCAAAGGCCCTATAAATATCCAAATTGGTTGCTTAGAAGTTAAGTTTCTTCCCAAAGCTCTTTCTCTCTCTAAACTAGCGGAAACTCTCTCTCTCTCTCTCTCTCTAAGATTCTTTGCTATCGGACACTCGTTTTTAAAAACAAAAGATCTTGCGGGGATCAGAGGAGGAAGTTCTACAACTTTAGCGGATCAGATCATTATTTTGAGGATTTTCGGGTTTTCCCAAAAAATCGGGGTAAGGATCTGATTTCAATTTTGATTGAATATTTGGATAGTAGTAGAAAATATAGTATGATTATATTCTGTGGTTTTTACGTTTTGAAGATCCCGGGTTGTCAGTTTAGATCATTTTCATACGAAGTTTCGCTTCGAGTTTAAGGTAAGGGGAATTTGATTACAACAACATTTTTTAAAAAACTAAATCACTAAAAGGTTAGTTTATACTTATATGTATAATTTAACTGCTTATTTGCTAAATTCTACCGAGTAGAAATGCTGGTTTTACGATTTTTCGGTTTTTGGTAAAAATGAGGATTTTGGCGTATTGTCTCCAAATCTTACGAAAATCACTTATTTACATTTATATGGTAGTAGGAGATGCTTGAATCCTTTACTATTACATTTAAATGATGTTTATTGGATTTTTATCATTTAGCGGATCTTTGGATTAAACTTGTGTGATATATGTTGAAATGGAAATGTATGAATTTTCTGTACTATTGATATAGATTATGGGAACGGAGTTCCAATTTGCTATACTGAGTATGTTGAAATGGAAAACGTATGAATTTTTTATACTATTGATATAGATTACAGGAACGGAGTTCCAATTTGTTATACTGAGTATGTAAAAAATAGAGGCCGGTGATACACTAAGCTGCATCAGTAAACAAAAAGGGGTAAACTGAGTGGATAGGCACCGGTTTGAACCCGATGGGATTTTTTGAATTTGTGAAAATACTGGAATTGCACAGGTTACTATATTTTGCTATAAATTGTATATATGATACTGGAACCACAACTTGTGACCGAAATAAGTTGAAAGAAACTTCAGTAAAAGGGGTTGAAAAATACTCCAGTTCGAGGGTTGAAATAAACTCTTAGGGCTAGGTACCGATGCTGGCAATACAGTGCAACCATACATGAGAAATTAGTATGGGTACGTTAGATGGTCGACCTGCGAAGAGTTAGTAAGCTGCTGGTAAAAATAAACCAGGGGGCGGTCGAACTATAAAAGATGCTCGGCTTTGTCTGCACGAATAGGACACTGTCAGAGGCAATTAGTGCACAACCTGTGCCACGAGGTAAATAGGCAAATTTGTCATACCAAGATGGGGGTGTTCTAATAATTATATGCATGATTTAAATACTTGATGTGCAGATAAATGTTATATGTTACAGTATTGTAAACAAATGTTTCAAACGTATGAGTTTGTATGAAAATGTGCATATATGCAATCACACACTGTTGTAACACTTTCTTCCTTACTGAGAGGTGTCTCGCCCTATTATACAACCTTTGTTTTCAGGTTTATCAGTACATCGGTCCTAGTAGCTAAAGAGACTGGGGAGATTATTTTTGGTTTAGCTTACATAAGCATTTGAATCCTGTATTAAACTTTGATGAAGTTCCTTTTTGGAGGGTTGTAATAACAGGATTTATTACATGTCTGGATTTATGTAATTGTGGATGTATTAGTAAACTCTGGTATAAGTCTAGTAGAAATCTCAATGAATGTTTATGTTTTTCCGCAATATTTATATTGAAATATTGCATGGTTTACACCCGTATGTCCCTGTTTAGGGCGAGATGTCTAAGTATCTGGAACAGGTACAGGTATTTTGTATTTGGGTTAACGGTGCTGGTTCGTGTAAAGGGTCGGGTCGTTACAATAGGAACTTAATGCACTTAAATTTTGATGCTCTGAACACCTTGCTACATGCTTTAGATTCTAATATTCTTTGTGAGATTATTGCATGTAACAGTGCTAAGGAGATATGGGAGGATCTTGAAAAGAGATATGGAGCAACTACGTAGGAAATGACTCTCACTCCTTGTGATTCAAGCTCTACGGATCTTGAAGGAGGTAAACCGTGCTTCATAGTTCTAACTGACGATGAGGTAAACCCGTCTCCTCTTACGCTATTAGATAATCTTGATAATGATTCATGTGATAGTTCTGATAGTGAGAGCATGCCTACTTATGAAGAATTGCAAATTGAATATGTTAGAATTCATAAGTCACTTGTTAAAGCTAATAAAAGATATACTGCTTTGAAAAACAAGTTTGAGGCATGTGAGAAAGAATGTGAATCAAAAGTTCTTATTAAAAGGGAAAATGATTTAAAAATCAAGTAGTTAGTAAACAAGAATGAAAAGTTAGAAAAAGAGTTGAATGCAGTAAGATCTCAAACATCAATTGAAAATAATGAAGATCTTCTCATTGCAGAACTTGAATGCAAAGCAAACAATATGACTAAAGAGCTTATTAAATTACAAGATGTTTGCAAAGGTCTTAAGAACTCAAAAATGCAAGAGTTAGAAAAGAAAGTAGAAAACCAAGCTAAGATCGTACATATGTTCACTAGAGGAAAAGACAGCTTTAATAAGTTGTTAGGATCATAGAAGATGACCTTAGATAGGGAAGTATAGGATACAATGGAATTAGAAATGGAAGAAAATTCTGTAGATGGGGTACTTTGTGAGAAAGTCCGATAATTATGCTTGTACCTCCTCCGATCCTTATACCCATACCAATTGTGCATTGTGCAAGAAGAAGGGGCACACTAAGTTTGAATGTGCGTTTAAAAGGAAAGAGGTCAAAATGAAGTAAGTGTGGAGAGTAAAAGAAAAATCCAAACCCAGCTCTTCTTGACCTGAAGATGGTCCAAGTGCCAATAGGATAAAATAGGAAGACTCCATAAACCATAGGTCTTATATCCAAATTATAGGGGGTCATACTATATGAGAAAAGGTCAAAATAAAAATTGTTGATCAAGTTCAGTTTGCTGAACCCAATTTAGCCTTGCCAATTCAGGCAACTGAACTTGATGTTTGACCAGTGTGTTGACCTCACTCGGGCTGCTGAACTTTTCAGTTCAAAATCGTTCGGGCAACCAAACATGGTTTGGGTAACCAAACTTATTTTCGAGTAACCAAATCAAGTGGTTCATCTAGTAGAATTGTTGTGAACAAATTCAGTTTAGGCTACCGAGTATTGGAAAACTGAAATAACGTTTGAAATTCAGCCAACCGAACCTTTGTTCGATCAGCCGAATAGACTCAGCGTCTGGGGTAATAATTACAGTACAGGCAATCGAATCCCTATTCAAGCACCCAAACCGCACTGTATATATATATTAACCCGTGCGAACAATCTCATTTTTACGCCATTCTTGAGAGCTCCTCTGATTTTTCCTCTCTTCCAACCACTCCATTTTCATTCCTAGCCTAGTGCCTTTTAGAAAAACTTCTTCGAATCATTTCTATGGAGTAGAGATGCGTTGAATCTGGCGTTGCGCTTAAGCGATGGTTCAATTCGCCAGAAAGGAGGATTAAGTATGAAAAAGTGTTCTGGCTTAAGGAGCCCATTCTTGGTAAGATTCTGGACGTTGAGTTTATGCAGACACAGTTTAATAATGTTTTGGATATGTTCAGATACCAGGGATGGTATGAAATTATCAACTTCCAACCTAGGGGGATCTACCCTGTTCTAGTCCAGCTATTCTATGCCAACATCGGCTAGGACAATCAGGGATATTACTCCCTGGTGTTTGAGACAGACATCCTCTTTGATGATGCATACCTGGCTGAGACGTTTGACATCCAGAGAGAAGAATCCATCTGTCCTAACTCCACCTCGACTTGGATAAATGAGCAGGACTTCACGGTGAGTACATTTGTAAATTTAGTCATGTCACATTCGACTGTTGATCTGAATCACACACCCAGTTATAGGTCATTGACTTTGGAGGCAAAGTCCGGACTAGGGACCACGTCTCATACCTAGACTGTTTTGTGATGTGGTGTCTATTCAGGAGGAAGAATTTAGACCTGCCTCAACTGATCCTTAGGTGGATGTTCATGAAGGCTATAGGGAAGAGGATCATATTGCCATACGGAGGCATCTTTTCTAGGATGTTCGTTAGAGAGAGAGTCACCAAGACTTCGTACACAATGATTAAGAAGATCAAGCCCTCCGACACTTTCTCCTCCACTACATTAAAGCTGATGGGGTACGAGCTCATAGGCAACATGTGGGTACCTACTATTCTTGAGAGAGGTGCAAAGCCTCTGGAGGTTCCATAGGAGCAGCCTCATATGCCATCGAATGCTGAGATCATGGCGGCCATCACAGGTCTCACTGCATCTTTAGAGGAGTTTAAAACCTCCATATAGAGTGAGATAAGGGAGCAGGTTTACTCCTCCTAGGCCAAACATGATGCTTTATATGCTGAGTTGGTTGAGTTATAGTCTGATGTTAAGGCGAACTTACATATCCTCGGTGAGCGTATTAGAGAGATGAATGACAAGGACGATGGCCAGGAGCAAATGGAGATGAGCGGAGATGATGGGGAGACATAGAGGTGGGCCTGTAACGCCTCGACTCCCTAAGTGGGCCCGGAGTGCTACTGATCCATTTATTTACTTGATAATCTACATTCTAATATCATGTACGCAGCGGAAAACATAATTATAATCTTCCAACAAATATAATACTAGAGTTTTCTAAATCTGTTTACACACCATAATAAATTAATCATTCACTTGTATTCAAATATATACATATCTCCAAAAACATAACTTATACTTTCAGTATTCACAACATCAGTATGTTTCACAACCATTCATAAAATCTAGAAGACTTAAAACATAAAACAAAAAATATTCACATTCCCAAAAACATCATTCAAATGTTTATGCCCTTTTTATTATATCTCCCAAAAATGCTATAAAACCTCGAGCTCTCTAAGCTCGATTTCGAGGAAATCCTGAAAAAGATACATTTATATTCGGGTGAGACACATCTCAGTAAGGGAAGAAACAATATATTAAAACAGCGTGTGACTAATATGAGGTATATAAATATCATTTTAATATCATTTGCAAACCATTAATATAATACTGAAATCATTTTCTGAACCTACCAATCACATGCAAAGGTTTAACCCACGAGATTACCCAAGGATAGAGGTGATTACCCGCCCGTACAAGTAGCACCCCTCTGCTTTGATACTTGGCAACCCTAAGGTCACAACTAAAGCATACCAGGGCACTCACATTTCTTAATAAGCCCTCAAGTATTAGATTTATCTCGTACTCACACAATTCAACAATAGCTTACTGGAAAAGGCCCTAAGGATAAGGAAATCTACCCGCCCATATAAGTAGGTTCCCTCTACCCTAGTATGTTATGCAGCTACTGCCACATCTGAAACTACTAGTGCACTTGCCTTTCTCAGCAAACCCTCAGGCGAAGAGTACGCCTCGCTCAATCATAACATGTTCTACGTACATAGGTACTTTTGATATCATATTACATTATTCTCTTTGTCATTAATAAATCATACATTAATGTTAATGTTCATAGCTTAAACATTGCATTGCATTTCACTTTACGTGATCTTCTACATTACATCGTTCACATTTGTCATTTCATTGTCATTGCATAACATTTTCATTTCATTTCCCTCGTACTACAGTTGATCTTTAGCCATCATCAGTTAGTCTACAACTCCTTTCAGCTGTCATCAGTTAGTTTACGTAGAAATGTGCTAGATCTGCTAACATGGTTGTATTTCAGCTGTCTTACTTTTACATGCTTGCATTTAGCATACACAAGCGACATAGTCCGTAACATATTTTATTCTCAATATTTTACTTACTTAGCCTGCATCTCATTCATTTAACATATAATTGCATAGAATCCCATGCCATACAATTTAATAGTAAAAATTCATACATATTCTTGTAAAATAGGTCAACCCACATTTAACATTTATATACTGAAAATACATTTCATTTCTTACACAATTCCTCAAAAATCACTTTTTACTTTCATTTATTTACTTTCACATATACATAGCTACATAAGCAATCTTAGGCTCAGAAAACATAGTTTTACATGGTTGGCACTTTATAATTCACACCAAAACATACATATAATATAACATAATTTATTACCTTTAATTTCATAAAATCTGATTTAATATATAATTTCCCCTTACCTGGTTTCTTGAACTACGAAAAATACCTGCGTCACTTACCTAGACCCTAAATCAAAAATCCTAATTTCATTAAATTAATCCTAAATAAAATACTATTTTAATATTTTCTAGGCCCTTAAATACCAAATAAATATTTATACCCTCAAATATAACCAATTTGCCAAATTTCTCAAATCCCACTCTCGATTTGGAGTAGGGCCTAGAAAACCCCAATTGGAAATTTACTTATGTCAAAATGACGACAATCGCGACTAGGACCACATGGTGGTGCTTGATCGTCGATTTGACTGAATATCTAAGGAGAAATTAAGGAATTAGAAAAAAATTACCTTACCCCAGGAATGGTGCCTATGCCGCTCTCACGACAAATCTACTCCAGTAGAAGTGTTAGTGGTGGAGCTAGAAATTCAACGGTATCTTTCGTTTCCTAATTAGCCAAATATTTGTTGAGAAATGAGAGGAGAGAGAGAGAAGAACGGAGGTGGACGCTAGGAGAGAGAGAGGGTGAGAAATGGACGCCTTCTTGAGGAAGGTTTAGTTTTTCTTCCTATATATAAATAATATATTATTATTATATTATTAAATCTTATATATATATATATATATATATATATATATATACACATACATATATCTTTATTTCATTTTTTTACTATTCTTATTTATTTATTTATTTATTTTAATAATATTTAATAAATTAATAATTGTTCTTAACTTTTTTTTATACTATTTTTTTTTACTTGTTTATTTAATACATTAATTTAATAATGTATAACTAATTAATTGATTAATAATTTTACTTTATTAATTTTTTTTAAATTTTTTCCCTGGGTTGTTACAGGGCCTCGGTGATCAGTTGCTGTTTTCATTTGATCTATCTTATCCTTTACATACATACTTTTTTCATTTTAGGGTCTGTAATAACTTAAACAGCTTGTTATTTTGTTTTTCGGCTATACACTCTCACCATACACTCACATACAGATATCTATACTTGCTATTATGTGGTGATTGTCTTTTGTTCATATACTTTTACATATATATATATATATATTTCTGATGGTTTGTTGGCTTGCATGCTTATATATAAGTATATGTTTCCTTGATTGATGCCTCCTGCATGGCGGATGCAGATGTTGTGTATTGCCTGCTGGTAGAATTGATAGATTCTCACATGCTCTAAACTATATGATATAATGTCTGCTTGAGAAATTTTTGTGCATGTTGATTTGGGGAATGTCCTGTTTACAAATGGCATGTTGCCGAATTTTTGTTGACATTCTCCCAAAAATATTCAATCTTTTTCCAAAGATGTTAATGGATGTGCATGTCAAACTTGTCTTTGGATTTCAGAATTCTTGCACTTAGCTAAATTTTATTTGAATCATTTGAAGTGTGTGCATATAATTAAATGGTTTATAATTGATAGGTATTTATGGAAAAGTCATATTTTTAGGTGAAATGCTGTCGAATTTTTCTCAAAATCACTACAGACACCCTATGCTTTTGTAAAAAACTAAATATTTTTGAACTTAAGTTGTGTCTCTAGAACATCATTCTTGTGCATCGTGATTATCTTGAATATGATTTATTCTAGTTCACTTCACTTTTTTTGCTGAACTGAAATTCATTATCTTTTGGCAAATTGTATCCCCAATTCTAATAATTGGTATCAGATTCATAAAAGGGGGTTTCTTTTAAGAAAATCACATATTTTGCCTAATTCTAAAAGTTAATCTTTTGTAATGCAGTATATTTACAAGTTTTAAAACAACTGTGTATTTTGTTCAAGTTATAAGTTTAAAGAAGAATGCACAATCTAAGGGGGAGCCACCTTACTTTGAAATATACGGCTCTGAGAAAATCAAATGTATTTACTTTATATCTTGCGGGAATATATAAATTTCAACAATTGGTAACATCTAACAATTGGTAATATTGTTTTTTAACAATTGGTATCAGTTGGTATTCTTAAGTCCTTGTGCTGCATGATCATATTAGTTCTTTGACTTTATCTATACTAAACTATTTGAGTTGTTGGATAAAAATTGTTATATATTGATTGTTAAACTCAAAACAGGTCACTTAGGTACAAATTTATTTTGGGAAATACTCTATTTCCAAACGACATGCAGCTGAATTTTTCAAAAATCTTCCCAACTTATCTTTAGTTTCTAAATGATTGTTGCCTTCATGCTATATTTCTTAGTCCTTTTTACTGTTGCCAAAAGGGGGAGAAGAGGTAAAACTGGGTACATTAAGGTACATTAATAAATAATTGAGCTTTAATTTTCTTTATGCATATAGTCAAGGGGCCTTTCTTAGCTGTACCCACTTTTGCATAAAGTATTTGTCATCATCAAAAAGGGGGAGATTGTTGATCTAGTTGGTCATATCCTGATTTTGATAATGACAAATACACTTCGTATTCATGTTTGTCATGAGCTTGCATGCAGGTTCACTTTACGCATGAAATTGAACAAAGTGCTATATCATGATGGCATATATTAATCGCACGAAAGATTGAAGAATGTCGTGTTGTATTTGTAATTGTTTTATTATATTCTTCTATTTGGGTTGTAATTTAATTATGGACTATACCAAAATATGGTTTGTAATAATCTGCATCATGCATAGTAGGATGATATGCTCAAAATGACCTTAGATGGACCTTACGTTCCTACAGTTAAGTGCACAAAGCCCTAACATTGTTCTCATATTATCAGGGAAATTTTAGCGCAAAGAAAATGAGCTTAGGTAAAAATTAGAAGGCTTTCAAGCGACCAAACCTGGCAGTTCAAACTGCCTCGGTTGACCAAACCATGTACAGGTCAAAGTGTTGACCTGAGTTCGGCAAACCGAACAAAAAAGGAACATATCTTCCACGGGTGACCGAACCTGTGTTAGGTACTTTCCCACCATCTCAAGCGCTTGAACCTCACGTTCAAAGTAGCCTCGGGCGACTGAACTTATGAGTTTGGCAGAACAAACTTTAGACCAGGCACCCAAGTTGCGGTCTTTTTTAGGAATTGCCATATTCAGCAAACCGAACTTTAAGTCAGGCACCCGAAATTAAAAAACACCTTTTCTTGCTGTGTCTGTTCGGGCACCCGAAACTCTCCGGTTGGTTTTATTTTTACCTTGGTAATTAGGGGTTAAATTGGATTAAAATATTAAACTCTTTCAAAATCTTTTTAATAATACCCATTGAGTCCCCAACAACATAATTTAGACCAAGTCTATCTATAGGCCCTCATTTGCAAAGATTAAGATAGATTAGGAAATAAGATTAGCCAAAAATTCTCTTAAAACTTAAGTGCCTATTTTTCATATATTAAGCCCATACACTCTTTGTTTTGCCATTCCCTTGGGAGATCAAGTTCCCAAGAGTGTTATTCAGTGATTCATTTTGCTAAAACTCTCCTTGTTGTGCTTTGATTAATACTTTCATTGAGAGTTATTAGCTAGGGTTTTCCCCCTGATTTTAATAATAAATCTTTGAGTCGGAATACCCTTCTAGCTAGTGAGTCTTTGCATCTTGATTGCAAGACTCATCAAGCTTGTGTTTTTGATTTGCAAAATATTTTTTACACAAGCTTGTACATATTTTAAAATATCTCCTGAGCTATTATTCTTTGAGAAAATCTTGTTTGAGATACTTTGAATATTATTATTATAACACTTTGAAACTTGTGTTGATTGATTTACATTAATTGTTTGTTTCAAAGGTTGCTTAGATATACACTCTAGATCTTAACTGTTAATTTACACTAGATTGAGTGTTTAGCACAATATTAAGCACTGAGCATATTTACTATCATTCGCGTTTGCATATTATCTAGACTGTATTGTAACACATATTCGCTTGTTGAGAAGCATATTTTCGTGTATGCAAAATCTTTATTTCATATCTGTTGTATTCCAGGCGTGGGCCTAAAAAGGGAGACTAGCCCTATGGAATAGTCCCAGATTGGCTTAAACCCGGTTAGGAAACCTAGGTGTACCATCCTAGTAAGGTATGGGTTAAGGTTAGTCCCGCTAAGTGACCTGGTTGTAAACGGTGCCGCTCCACCCATTAAGTGAGTCATAGTGGAAACCGTGTGCTGGTGAGACAGGGCGGGGACATAGGTGGTATTGGCCGAACCCCGATAACATATCTGGTGTCAGTTTATTTTCGGCACTTTATTTTCTGCACCTGTATGTTTATGCTTATTGGTTAAATATCTGTTTGCATTTGAAATTGCTTAGACTGCCCCTAGGTTGTGTAATGCTGATTGTTGGATTAGATAAACTTAGGCATAAATTTTAAATCTCCAATTCACCTCACTCTTGGGATTACACCAAAGCTAGCAGATACTGATAGGAAGTTGTAAGTTTTGTTTCGTAGCTTGGAAGTAGAAATCCCTTGACGGACTTTTGTAATTTTTTGAATCAGTCGACTGTTTCAGAAAACCATGGTAAATCCATCGATGGTGATGTTTCCAAGCAGGGAGACTGAAACTTGGAATTGGAACTTAAAGGTTAAAATGATTAAGGTTAATTGGGTGTTGGATGTTTAATTGAGGATTTGAATATTAATCTGGTTTCTTGTTTTATAACTATGTCGGTTATTTTAATATGTGGAGATTTTAAACTTTCCTCTGTCATATCTTCTAGATGGATCCTAGAGGTAAAGGCGTGGATGCTAGAGGGGAGAACGAGTTAGGGGCTTCTAGCGGAGATGAGATTGAAACCTCCAGACTGCTACGAGGTATAGCTCGGCAGGTCAGGGAAGAGATAAGGTGAGACCCTGAGGGATCAAGCTGCCCACCTGTGAACTAAGGATGTTCAATCAATCAATTCACTCACCTAAAACCCTCTTCTTTTGCGGGAGGTTCTGACCAAATCATAGCTGAGAATTGGGTGCAGGAGATGGAGAAGATACTGATAGTGCTGGATTGCACCGAGAAACAGAAGGTTCTCTTTACCACTTTCAAACTGATTGGGGAGGCCAAGTGGTGATGGTTGGCAGTGAAGTTGTTGGAAGAGCAGTGGGCAGTACCTACTGTTATGACATGGAAGCATTTCAAGGAGGTCTTCTACGACTAGTATTTTCCCACCACCATAAGGAATGCGAAGGGGGAGGAATTCTTCAACTTGACACAGGGGCATCTCACCGGGAAAATGGTACGCTGCTAGGTTTGTGTAGCTTTCTCGCTTCGCTCCTTTCATGGTTCCTGATGAATATCAAAAAGCGAGGTGGTTTAAGAGGGGCTTGAAAAAAAAATCCTCGAGCATATGGCATGTTTATAGATACAGTACTTTTCAAAACTGGT
The DNA here is from genome assembly GCF_029873635.1 of Malania oleifera. Classification (NCBI taxonomy): domain Eukaryota; kingdom Viridiplantae; phylum Streptophyta; class Magnoliopsida; order Santalales; family Ximeniaceae; genus Malania; species Malania oleifera. The sequence continues at coordinate 3,736,333 of NC_080428.1, forward strand.
GAATAAATCCACTATTGTAGAGTTGAGCCTACAAGGAGGTGTAGGGATGTCAGAGCAGAGAAAGAGACCCATGTCTCCTAGCTCCCATGCTAATGTTAGACAGGGTCCATAAAAGAGAGATAGAGATACTGGGGGTCAGAGGCCAGTTAGGAGTGATCAAGGTCATCGGGGTAGTTTAACACCCTCATATTGTGCGAGGTGTAATCGGAGGCATTGAGGAGAATGCCGGGGTAGGGGTCCTATGTGTTACTGGTGTGGCAAGTATGGCCATATAGCTCGGGATTGTTATAAGCCGCTAGGTCAAAACTAGGGATCATCGAGCAACGCACCAGCTCCAGATCAGAATTGAGGAAATAATTTGATGCCACGCGGCGGGCCAGCACGTGTTTACACACTTGCCCCAGTTAAGACAGATACTACTAAAGGTGTAGGTAACGTGTTTATATGACGATCTGAACCCGCCAAGTTGGGCCCGAGTGCCACGTGTTCCAATCACCTATATCTGATACCATAACCAACATGCACGTAGCGAAACATAAACAAATAACCTCAAATAAATACCAGAGTTCTATATAACAACCCAAAAATGAACACTACATAATCCAGATATCCATATCCACAACTAGCATTTAAAACATAATCTCGTAAAAATATACCTATACATATATCAGTATCTCACAATACCCCAAAAAAAACCCAGCAAAAACAGTCCCAGCCTAGGCCATCAAACTCGATCTACAGAAGAACCTGAAAAGTTGTTAATCCACTAGGGTGAGACACTTCTCAGTAAGGGTGGAATAAATTATAACAGTGTGTGACAAATAAGTTTTAATATTTACATATCAAAATAAACTGCTTCTCACATAATATCAATAACAACTAAAAAAAAATGCACCATTAATAACATCCCCGACATCTAATATTATACACCCATCCCATATGCACAAGTACATAATTTTTATTGAGGCGAAAGTCCCTAAGGATAGGGAAGATTACCCGCCCATACAAGTAGCTTCCCTCTGCTCTCGTACCTAAAAGATACTTGTCAGAGCACTCACCTTACTTAGTAAGCCCTCAGGTGGAGAATTATCTCGCCGTCAGTATACATATCTTTATTGTTTTAAAGGCGAAGGTTTGCGAGGATCGGGATGCCTATCCGCTCATACAAATAGCATCCCTTTGCACTGATACCAAGAAACTACCTAATAGAGCACTCGCCTTTCTCAGCAAGCCCTCGGTAGTATGTTTACCTCGCCGTATGCACACACATGCATTCACAATATGCTATATCATTATTATTATTATGCTATAATAAAATTTACATGCGCACAACACATCCACACAGGAATCATGAAACTTATACTTCATCATCCAATGTCCTCAGTACGTGGCCCACACAGAGCAACTACGTACATGTCAATACATGACCCATACAGGCACCTACGTACTTCTTATCTACACGTGGCCCACATAGGCACCACTACCCACACAGGGTACATAACATGACCCACGCAGGCGCCATTATCCACATAGGATATAACGTGGCCCACATAGGCACCACTCCAGCTTCCGTAACACGTGGCCCACACAGGCACCACTATTCACTAGTATCCAATCCCCATGACCTACCCGTCACACATAAGTAGAATAAGCTCCTCGACCTGCCAATGTCCTACCCCATATAAATGACAAAATGACAAGCTCCTCAACCTACCAACGTCATATCATGATTTACATCTAGGTAATATAACAACATCCTCATGCCAACGTTATATTAAGATGCATACGAATAACCAAACCAGTTAGTTCACATAGACCCATCAATGCATTACCACACATGTATCCAACATATCAATACATTCCCACACACGAGTCAAACATAAAAATTCATTCATCATGTCATAATCATTCTAAACAATCCCTCATGCAAGCCCAAATACCACAGAAATTCATATTCGATTTATTAGAAATAAATTGTTCTCATGCCACACGGTTTTATTATCATGAGCAATTATCCCAAATATAACCTTAAACCAAAATCATCATTTTTCCAGTAATCAGGCTATTCTAAAAATCATATAGATAAATAATAAATTTCATATGCTCGTAAATAACTGGTTCACCTTAATAAAATGCTGATATAATTATATTCCCCCTTACCTAATTCCCTGAATCACGCCTGCAGGGCTCCCAAAATTATACCCGCCGCGCTCATCCGAACCCTAATTCAATCAAATCAACCCCAATAAAATATTATTTTAATCTTTCATAATTTACAATAATTAAATACCAATTAATTTCTAAATGACCCATTTATCCTTGTTCTGGGGCTATTCTTACAATGACTTCACAAGAAATTTGCTCCGCTAGACTTGTAAAAAATCATCCCTAGATTCTCGTGGTGATGTCCGATCACCCATTTGGGTTAAAGTTTAAGAAAAATTAAAACAAGAATAAGAATTTGGCTTACCCCAGGAGATATGTCCACGTTACTCCTACGACAAATCCATTTCGGTAGATATGTCGGTGGCGGAGAATGGAGTCTAGTGGTATTTTTGAATTTTCAATTGGGCGAAAATCCGCCACGAAATCTTAGAGAGAGGAGGAGTGGTGAGTGTGAGCTGTTTTTTTTTTTTTTTCTCTTCTTTCTTCCTTTGTTCTGCCGCGTGAAGCTTTTTTTTTTTTTATTCTTTCATTTTCTACTTTGTTCAAAACTTAACCACTAAATTTCCTTTTTTTTTTTTCTTTTTTCTTTCCTTTATCCTTACCTTTCCTTTCCCTTTTTTTTTTACCTTATTATTTAATAACTTTATATATATATATATATGTACATATATAACTTAATATATATATCCTTATTTCAATTTTTTTTCCACACTATTCCTTTTATTTGTTTATTTCTTTAGTTAATTTCCTTAATAATAATTAATTATTATTAATAATAATTTTTTTAATTACTAATATTTTTTTTGGGTCGTTACATTCTCCCATCCTTAAAAGAATTTCGTCCTCGAAATTAGCTAATAAATCTTTTTACAAAATTATAAAATTATCTAATCATCATTACACAACAAATTCAATATACTCCACAATTCTAAGTAAGCATATGAATCTAAAATCAAATCAATTTTTAATATAAAATCATACCTGCTCCTGTACCATGAGTAATATCCTTATTAGCCGAAACCATGGTATATACACGCGTTGAACCACCACGAGGTAGTGGCTCATTCCTTTGGTCCTAATCAAGAGCGGGTGCATTGTTCGGTAATCCCTGACAATCTCAGGCCATGTGGCCGTATCTGCCGCACCGATAGTACTTAATGTTCCTGACTAGGCATTCTCTTCAATGCCTCAACTTACAACGAGCACAGTAGGGAGGTGACAAATCGCTCTGACGTCCTTGATTACCTCTATCAGATCTCTGTCCCCCAACATATTTGTCCCTCTTCCACGAGCCCTATCTGGCATCATCAGAAAAACTAGGAGGCATAAGCTTCTTCTGTTGCTCTGCCATCTTTGCACTCCTCTGCAGACTCAATTCTGCCATGGTGGCTCTATCCACCAGTTCTGAAAAGTTCCGCACCTTTAGAACTGCCACTTGTTCGTGAATTCTCGATTTCAATCCCCTTTCAAACCACCTTGCCTTCTTGAACTCATTTGGAACCATAAAAGGTGCAAAACGGGATAGCTCCATGAACTTCGCAGCGTATTGCTACACAGTAAGTTGCCCCTGATTCAAGTGGAAGTTCCTTTGCCTTTGCAGCCCTGGTGGTGGCAGGGAAATACCGATCATAGAAAAGCTCCTTAAATCGTCTCCAGGTCATATTCGTGGATACTACCCAATGTTCCCCTAACAGCTTCACTGCTTGCCACCAGTGCTCGTGTAACGCCCCGAACCCTTAAACCCAGGTCCGGTGCGTTATACTTGATAATATCCTAATAAATCATGATCCATAACATACGCAGCGGAAAACATAAACAAAATCTCCATATAACATAATACCAAAGTTTACTAATTCTATCCATAGACCATAATATCCTTCAACACCTGCATTTCCATAATTACATATATCTCCAAAACATTTCAATATGTTCTCAAACATTCTTTACTCAACAACCTTAAAACATAAAAACATAAAATATATATATTTACATTAACAAAAATTAATATAGAAATATACCCTTTTCTTTTTCTATTTCCCAATAATGCTATAAAAACCTCGAGCTTTTAAACCTCAATCTCGAGGAAATCCTGAAAAAGATAAATTCATATTCGGGTGAGACACATCTCAGTAGGGGAAGAAACAATGTATTAAAACAGTGTGTGTGTAACGCCCCAACCTGGGTCTACCAGGGAGCACTGCGTCTCTCCTCCTCCTCCTGGACCAAACAACAGGAGGTCGGCCTTATCAGACTAATGACTAGCCCCACAAACCAACACGTGTCATTTTTAGTGTGTTTTGTCCTCACTCACACACTTCCTGAGAAAACTTCCCAGGAGGGCACCCATCCCAAGATTGCTTAAAGCCAAGTACGCTTAGCTGTGGAGTTCTTATGGGAAGGTTCCCAAAAAGAAAGGTGCACCTTTTTTATATGGGTAGTAATATCTAATCTTTTGAGTCTTTCATCCATAGGGTTCACATTCTCCCCCACTTATAGAACGCAACGTCCTTGTTGTAAACCCACATTTCCAAACCCAGGCGATGTGAATCTCATTACACTTCTGACTTGGTGTTGGCTTTGATACCATTTGTAATGTCCCCCTCTCGGGCATTGTCACTTTCCCTTAGTGGCCTTGCGCCCGTGGCAACAACGAGTACCTATCAGGGCACTCACTGAGATTGAGGCGTTACGTTTGGCCATCCCTCAATTCAGCAAGCCCCCAGGCAAAGAGTCTTACTTTGCCACAATCATTCATAAGCGAGAGTTCTCGAGGATCGGGGGTAACTACCCCTTTGCTATGATATTTAGGCAACCCAAAGGTCGCAACTAAAGCATACCATGACACTCACCTTACTCAATAAGCCCTCAGGTGATAAATTAATCTCGTACTCACGCTGTTTAACAATAGCTTACCGGCAAAGGCCCTAAGGATAGGGAAATCTACCCTCCCATACAAGTAAGTTTCCTTTGCACTAGTACGTTATGCAGCTACTGTCACATCTGTAGCTACTAGTGCACTCACCTTACTCAACAAGCCCTCAGGAGAAAGGTACGCCTTGCCCAATCGTAACATGTTCTATGTATATACATACTTCTAATATCATAATACATCATGATTTCTATCATTATACATTCATGCACATTCATTCCTGTTCATAACTTAACTTTGCATTTCGTTTCACTTTAAGTGACTCTTTCCCATTTACATCATTTACCTTTGTCATTTCATTTCATTGCCATTTCATCGTCATTTCATTACTTCGTACTACAGCTCGTCTTTAGCCATCATCAGTTAATCTACACAGAAACGTGCTAGTTCTGCTAACACGGCTCCTTTTAGCTGTCATCAGTTAGTCTATACGGAAGTGTGCTAGATCTGCTAACATGGTTGTCTTTCAGCTGTCTTACATTTACATGGTTGCATTTAACATACACAGACAACATTGTCCATATCATATTTTATTTTCATTGCTTTACTTACTTAGCCTGCATCTCATACATTTAACATATATTTGCACAGAATCTCATGCCACACAATTTAGCAATAAAATTCATACACTACTTATAAAATAAGCCAACCAACATTTAATGTTTATATACTGAAAATACCTTTCATTTTTACTTAATTATGCTGAAAATATTTCCTACTTTCATCAGTTTATTTTCGCATATACATATCTAATAAACAACCCTAAACTCGAAGGAAATATAATTTGAACAATTGACATTTTACCCATACCGAAACATATACACGTACATATAACACAATTTATTTTTCCATTAAATCCATAAAAATTTTGATTTAATATATATTTTTCCTCTTATCTAGTTTCTTGAACTACACCAACAGGGACTCCGAAAAATACCTGCGGCGCTCACCCGGACCCTGAAATTAGATTCCTAATTTCAATAAATTATTCTTGAATAAAATATTATTTAAATATTTCCTAGGGCCATAATTCCTAAATAAATAACGATATCCTTAAATTTAGCCAAATTCTCAAATTCCACTCTCGCTTTGGAGTAGGGCCTAGAAAATCCCTATTGAAAAATTGCCTACGTCAAAATGACGATGACGACGACTAGGACCCTGTATTAAAGCTGAAATTGAGAAAATGGGAAAAAATTACCTTTCCCCAAGAGCAGTGCCTAAGTCATTCCCATGAAAAATCTGCTCTAGTAGAAATATCGACAACGGAATTAGGATTCCAACGGCACCTTCCGTTTCCCGATCAGTCGCAAACTCGCCGAGTAATTGAGAGAAAATGAGAGAGACGGAGATGGAGCACAAGAAAATTAAAAAAATTTTAGAAAGGGGGGGGTTGCGTGCAGCCTTTTCTTTCTTCTTCTTTTTCTTCTTCTTCTTTCTTCTTCTTCTTCTTTTACTTTTCTTAACTTTATATATATATATATATTATTTTAACTTATACTTATCATATATATATATTATAATAACTTACTTACATATATCATTTTAATTAATTAATAAATTTTAATTTTTTTTAAATCTAATGTAAAAATATTTAATTTAATAACTATTTATTTAATTATTTAATTTATCTTAATTTAATTTAATTTCTTTATTTTTAATTTTTTTTTCTTCTTTTTCCCACACCATTCCTTTTATTTATTTATCTATTATTTTATTTATATATATATGTATATATATATATATATTTCAAATTATTTTAATTTTTTTAAATTTTCGGGTCTTTACAATGTGACCAACATGAGTTTATATATGACATATTATTTAATATATGAAAATTGTTAACATAATTTCTGAAATCATTCCTTGAACCTAATTAAACACATGCAAATGTTTAACGCATGAGATTACCCAAGGATAGGGATGATTACCCGCCCATACAAGTAGCACCCCTCTGCTCTGATATTTAAGCAACCCAAAGGTCGCAGCTAAAGCATACCAGGGCACTTACCTTACTCAGTAAGCTCTCAAGTGATAAATTGATCTCGTACTCACACAGTTCATACAAAAGTTTATCGGTGAAGGTCCTAAGGGTAGGGAAGTCTACCTGCCCATACAAGTAGGTTCCCTCTACCCTAGTACGTTATGTGGCTACTGCCATATCTATAGCTACTAGTGCACTCACCTTACTAAGCAAACCCTCAGGCGAAAGGTACGCCTCGCCTAATCGTAACATGTTCTACGTACATACATACTTCTAATATCATAATACATCATGATTTCTATCATTATTAAATCATACACATCTATTCATATTCATGGCTTAACTTTGACTTGCATTTCACTTTAAGTGACTCTTTCCCATTTTATATTGTTCACATTTTATTTCTATTTCATTCATTTCCTTTTCATTTCATTTTATTTCATACCCAGCATCTTTCAGCTGTTTTACCCAGCATATTTCAGCCGTCATACATTTACCTAACATTTTTTCAGTTGTCATACATTTACCCAGCATTTTTCAGCTATTACACGTTTACCCAGCCACTTTCAGTTGTTTTACCCAGCATATTTCAGTTGTTTTACCCAGCATATTTCAACTATCATACATTTATCCAACCACTTTTCGCTGTTTTACTCAGCATATTTTAGCTGTTTTACCCAGCATATTTCAGCTGTTTACCCAGCATATTTCAGTTGTTTAAATGGTTGCATTAACACACACAAGCAACATATTTCATTTAACATTTTCATACTCAGTTCATTCCCTGTATATCATGCATCTCATACATATAACATATTTCCACACAACATTCCTATTTACTCATGCCACACAATTTAGTAGTAAAATTTATACATGTTTCTAAAATAAGTCAACCAACATTTAATGTTTATGTACTGAAAATACCTTTCATTTCTTACATAATTATCCAGAAAATATTTTTCACTTTCATCAGTTCATTTTCGCATATACATATCTAATAAACAACCCTAAACTCGAAAAAAATATAATTTAAATGGCTGGCATTTTACCTCAACCGAAACATATACACGTACATATAACACAATTTATTTTTCATTTAATTTATAAAATTTTTGATTTAATATATATTTTTCCTCTTACCTTGTTTCTTGAACTACGCCAATAGGAACTCCAAAAAATACCTGCGGCACTCACCGAGACCCTCATTCAAAAACCCTAATTCCATTAAATTAATCATAAATAAAATAGTTATTTAAATATTTCCTAAAGCCATAATTCCTAAATAAATAATAATACCCGCAAATATAACCATTTTTCCAAATTCCCCAAATCGCACTCTCGCTTTGGAGTAAGGCCTAGAAAATCCCAATTGAAAGTTTACTTACGCCAAAATGACGACAACCGTGATTAGGACCACGTGGTGGTGCCCGATCGTCGATTTAACCGCATATTTAAAGCGAAATTGAGAAAATGGGGAAAAATTACCTTTCCCCAGGAGTAGGGTCTAAGTCGTTCACACGACAAATCTGCTCTAGTAGAAATGTCAGTGGCGGACTTAGGAATCCAACGACACCTTTTGTTTTCCGATCCGCTGTAAACTCATCGAGAAATTGAGAGACAGAGAGACGGAGACGGAGATGGCCGTTGGACGCCCAAGAATGAGCAGAGGGGGGGGGGGGACATGCCTTCTCTGGATCTCCTGAATCTTCAAGAGATTTCCAATATATACATGTATATATATATTATATATAACAACCTACCTATATACATACATATATATATATATATATATATATATATATATATATATATATATATACATATCTTATTTCAATTAATTTTTTTTTAAATCTAATGTAATAATGTTTAATTTAATAACTAATTATTTAATTATTTAATTTATTTTAATTTATTTAATTTTTTTTAAATTAAATTAATTTTTTTTCTTTTTCACACGCATTCCTTTTATTTATTTATTTATTATTTTATCTATTTTTTTATTATTGCAATCATTTTAATTTTTCGGGTCTTTATAGCTCGGGTCTTTATAGCTCGCCTTCCCCTGTTAGCTTAAAGGTAGCGAAAAGAACCTTCTGTGCCTCAGTACAAGATAATACTGCCAACATTTTCTCTATTTCTTGCACCTAACTCTCCGCTACGAGTGGGTCAACACTGCCCGCAAATGCAGAAGGTTTCAAGCAAGTAAATTGGTCAATCGAACAACCCTGGTTCATAGGTGGGCAGTTCTATCCTTCAGAGTCTTGCCTAATTTCTTCCCGAACCTACCAAACTAAACCCCGCAGTAAAGTGCAGGTATCGATCTCTCCCACAGTGGTAGCTCCTACATCATCCTCCTCTCCAACATCAACGTCCTTTTCCCTGGAATCCATTCTATGGACAAGACAAAAGCGAATTTAGAACCTTCATATCACATTAGGTACAGTTATAGTACAACGAATCAGTTTAACATTTAAATCCTCAATTAAAACGTCGAACAACCAGCTTATCCCCAAATCAACTTTACCCTTAAGTTCTAAGTCTGAGTTCCAGTCTCTCTGCTCAAAAACATCACCGTCAATGGATTTACCGTGGTTTTCTGAAACTGGTCGGATTCAGAAACTCACAGAAGTCCATCAAGGGATTTCTGCCTCCAAGCTACGAAACAAAACTCAAAATCTCCTATCGATATTCTAATCTACCCATTCCTATCCTTATCCTTATTTGTACCTATACTCTGGTATTAATCAATCCTAAAGTCTGCAGAACCTATAACTTAATGCTCTGATACCACAATGTGACACCTCGAACCCGCCAAGTGGGGCCCGGGTGCCATGTGTTCCAATCATCTGTATCTGATACCATAATTAACATGCACGCAGCGGAACATAAATAAATAACCTCAAATAAATACCAGAGTTCTATATAACAACCCAAAAATGAACACTACAACATCTAGATATTCATATCCACAATCAGCATTTAAAACATATTCTCGTACAAATGTATCTATACATATATCAATATCTCACAATAGCCAAAAAAAAAATCAGCAAAAACAGTCCCAGCCTAGGCCTTCAAACCCGATCTCCAAAAGAACCTGAAAAGTTGTTAATCCACTAGGGTGAGACACTTCTCAGTAAGGGTGGAATAAATTATAACAGTGTGTGACAAATGAGTTTGAATATTTACATATAAATAAAATTGCTTCTCACATAATATCAATAACAACTAAAAAAAAATGCACCATTAATAACATCCCAGACATCTAATATCATACACCCATCACATATGTACAAGTACATAATTTTTATTGAGGCGAAAGTTCCTAAGGATAGGGAAGATTACCCGGCCATACAAGTAGCTTTCCTCTACTCTAGTACCTAAAAGATACCTACCCGAGCACTCTCCTTACTCGATAAGCCCTCAGGTGGAGAATTACCTCGCCGACAGTATACACATCTTTATTGTTTTAAAGGCGAAAGTTTCCAAGGATCGGGATGTCTACCCGCCCATACAAGTAGCATCCCTTTGTACTAATACCAAGAAACTACCTAATAGAGCACTCGCCTTTTTCAACAAGCCTTCGGTGGTATGTTTACCTCGCCGTATGCACACACATGCATTCACAATATGCTATATCATTATTATTATGCTATAATAAAATTTACATGCGCACAACACATCCACACAAGAATCATGAAACTTATACTTCATCTTCCAATGACCTCAGTACGTGGCCCACACAGAGCAACTGTGTACATGTCAATACATGGCCTACACAGGTACCTACGTACTTCTTATCTATACGTGGCCCACACAGGGTACATAACATGGCCCACACAGGCGCCATTATCCACATAGGATATAACATGGCCCACATAGGCACCACTCCAGCTTCCGTAACACGTGGCCCACACAGGCACCACTATTCACCAGTATCCAATCCCCATGACCTACCCATCATACATCAGTAGAACAAGCTCCTCGACCTGCCAATGTCCTACCCCATATAAATGACAAAATGACAAGCTCCTCAACCTGCCAACGTCATATCATGATTTACATCTAGGCAATATAACAACCTCCTCATGCCAACGTTATATTAAGATGCATACGAATAACCAAACCAGTTAGTTCACACAGACGCATCAATGCATTACCACACAGGTATCCAACATATCAATACATTCCCGCACACTAGTCAAACATAAAAATTCATTCATCATGTCATAATCATTCTAAACAACCCCTCATGCAAACCCAAATACCACAGAAATTCATATTCAATTTATTAGAAAGAAATTGTTCTCATGCCATATGGTTTTAATATCATAAGCAATTATCTCAGATATAACCTTAAACCAAAATCATCATTTTTCCAGTAATCAGGCTATTCTGAAAATCGTATAAATAAATAATAAATTTCATATGCTCGTAAATAACTGGTTCACCTTAATAAAATGTTGATATAATTTTATTCCCCCTTACCTGATTCCTTGAATCACGCCTACAGGGCTCCCAAAATAATACCCAAAGCGCTCACCCAAACCCTAATTCAATCAAATCAACCCCAATAAAATATTATTTTAATCTTTCATTATTTACAATAATTAAATACCAATTAATTTATAAATAACCTATTTATCCTAGTTTTGGGGCTATTCCTACAACGACTCCATGAGAAATCTGCTCCACTAGACTTGTAGAGAATCATCCCTAGATTCTCGTGGCGACGTTTGATCGCCCATTTGACTTAAAATATAAGAAAAATTGAGACAAGAATGAGAATTTGGCTTACCCCAAGTGATATGCCCACATTACTCCTATGACAAATCTACTTTGGTAGATATGTCGGTGGCGGAGAATGGAATCTAGTAGTATTTTCAAATTTTTAATTAGGTAAAAATTCGCCACGAAATCGTAAAGAGAGGAGGAGTGGAGAACGTGAGTTGAGAGAGCTTCTTTTTTTTTTTTCTCTTCTTTCTTCCTTTGTTCTGCCGCATGAAGCTTCTTTTTTTTTTTTTTTCTTTCCTTTATCCTTACCTTTCCTTTTTTTTTTTTTACCTTATTATATAATAACTCTATATATGTATATATATATATATACACATATATAACTTAATATATATCCTTATTTCAATTTTTGTTCCACTCTATTCCTTTTATTTGTTTATTCCTTTAATTAATTTCCTTAATAATAATTAATTAATTAATTAATAATAATTTTTAATTAATAATATTTTTTTTTGGGTCGTTATAGTTTATGTTTGGGATAAATAATAAGTTTCATTTGATTATGGATGATGCAATTGTTCACATGCTAAAATAGATTGAAATGTGTGAATTGCGTGATAGAATATATGTTGATTAACGAATTTTGAGGACGAAATTTTGTAAGGGGGGGAGAATGTAATAACCCGAACCTAAAAAATAAAAGAAAAATAAATAAAAGAAAAGGGGGAAATAAATAAAATAAAGGAAGAAAATTTAAGAGGGCATCGTAGCAGGGCTTCGACGACAAGGGCCCTGCACTCGTCAACGAAGAGATACTAAGAGTGAGAAAAATTCAGATTTACTAGATTCGTCGACGAACTGGATGTTCTTTTGACGAATGCTTTTATTAGGTTCATTGACGAACCTTTTAGACTCGTCGAAGAATGCCAGATTATAAAGAGACCCTGGATTCATTTTCAGCATGAAAATTCTCTCTCCTCTCGCTCTCTCTCTCTCTAGGGTTCGGCTCTACCACCTTCTCTCTTCGATTTTGGCCCAGATTTAGCCCAATTTGACAATTTGAAATCGCCACAAGGTTCCTGGGGCGATTCTTTCAAAGTTAATCGGAATAGAAACTTGATTTGGAAATCTTGGGCACCACTCCAAAATTAGGGTAAGTAGGATATTTTTAATATTAAATTAATTATTGGGAGTGTGTGGGCCTAGGAGATGTTAAATAATAAATATTTTGGGGTTGAACTGATTAAGTTAGGATTTTTGGAATATAGGGTTTCGTTTTTTGTTCATTTTAGGCAGAGCTTCGAGAATCAGGTAAGGGGAATAAAATTATACCGAGCTTTTATTAAATTTGAATAAGTTATTTTCGAGTATAGAAACCTTATAATTATTGTATGACTTTTTGGACAGTTTAGGCAATTGAAAATAATGATTTTGATTATAAATCATAATTAGGAAAAACCATGTGGCATGAAAATAACCTTTCATAATTAACTGGTTGTAATACTGTTCAGTTGTGAATACAGTTTGCTTGTGAATATTGTCTGTTTGGGAGTACAGTTTATTTGAGAATACTACCTGGTTGTGAATATTGCTTGACTATGAACATTGTTTGGTGGTGAATATTGGTTGGTTGTGAATACTGTCCGTTTGGGTGAATACTGTCTATTGTGAGTGTAAACGTGTAATGAAATATGTAGCTACCCTACGTGGGCCATGTATAGTGAAGTACATAGTTGCCCTATATGGGCTACGCACTGTGCCATACATAGCTGCTCTATGTGGGCTACGTATTGTGTCATACGTAGTAGTCCTATGTGGGCCACGTACCAAGATAGTACACAATAGTATTATGTGCATCAGGTACTGTTTAGTACGCAATAGTCCTATGTGGGCCACATACTTAGATCAATGGAATGTATTGTTTTCCTGTGTGGATGAACTGTAGTGTATATGTGTGTAGACTATGTGAGATGATTGATGTGAATACGTGTGAATACTGGTATGAGAATATTTATGGCAAAGTAAATCTCTCCACCCAGGGGCTTACTGTGGAAGGTGAGTGCCCTGATCGGTATCAGTTGTAGCTACACCCGAATCAAAGGGTACGGTTACAAGCGGTATCAGAGCAGAGGGAAGGTACATGTATGGGCGTATAATCTTCCCAATCCTTAGAAACTTTTGCTAAAAATATTTGTTTAGTTTGTGTGACTACAGTCTGTATGTGCCTTGCCAATTGTTGTTGATTAATGGATGAGTTTATTTTATATATATATACATATATATATTAAATTCTTCTGCCACACACTGTTATAGTTTATTTCTTCCTTACTGAGAGGTGTCTCACCCCAATGAATTATTATCTTTTCAGGTCTTTCAGGTGATTGAGCTTGGAAAGCTTCGGGGTAGGGCTGAGAATTTTGGGTGGTAGTTGGAACAACTATTTGTAAAGTTATGTTTAGAATTTTTGGCTATGTAATATATGTGAACGGATACTCCTTTTTGGATTGTATATAGTACACTAGTATTTTATTTGAGGTTGTTTATTATTTACAGCTGCGTGAATGGTATCAGAGTCGGTAAAATACAGCTGTTTATTATTATATACCGTCATATAACGTTGGCAATGGTATGAGGAGGTTGTTATATGGACGTGTATATTGGGAGGTAAACATTAGCAGTGGTATGAGGAGGTTGTTTACCTATTTACTATGAATGGAGTGTTGTTTTGAGTTTTGTGTGGACATTTATGTTATGGTCTGATTAGTCTTGTGTGGACATTTATGTTGTGATTTGTTAGGGTCTTGTGTGGACGATCACATGATGTGTGGATGTAAACCCTGTGTGGGTAAAATTGGAAACTATATGAATATTCTATATGGTTTGATTGTGATATGGGTATAAGTGTGACTTTAATTAATTAAGTATTTATGGTAAAGTAGATTACTCCACCTGAAAGCTTGCTGAAAGGCGAGTACTCTGGTAATTCATTGTGGGTACTAGAGTAGAGGGAATCCACTTGTATGGGCGGGTGATCTTCCCTATTCTCGTTGACTTTACCTGGATACATAACCCGAGGGCTTACTGAGAAAGGTGAGTGCCCTAGTGTTAGCACTAGAGCAGAGGGAAACTACTTGTATGGGCAGGTAGATTTCTCTATTATCGGGGAAATAACAAAAAAATATTGAGGATTGTGGGAATGTGATTGGTTGGCAAAGACATTGACTTTGCGTGATTATGAGCATGATATTTTAGGCTACTTGTGGATTGTGAATGCATTTTGGATGGATATTTTAATTGTATATTAGAGACTTCAGCCACACACTGTTATAAACTATTTCTTCCTTACTGAGAGGTGTCTCACCCCGTCGATGTTCTAAATTTTTCAAGTTATCAAGGTGATCAAGCTTAGATAGCTCGAAGGCAGGGTAGTTTTGTGAGTGATATTTGATCGGTTATGTATTAGTCTTTGTGTTTATTATATTTTATCCAAGTTTTGTATTATGGAGAATGTAGTAGTATGATATGAGTTTATTGAGATGTAAATATAGGACTCTGGTATTTTATATTCGAGGTTGCTTTATTATTTTCTGTTGTGTGAATGGTATCAGAGACGTGTGTCAGTCTCTTAACACTCCGGGCCCCACGTGGCGAGTCCGGGGCATCACACTAGCTGACCATGAAAGGAAAAAAAATGCATAAAAGAGTGAGTAGAATAAAGAAAAAGAAATGAAAAATACATAGAACACTTGATCAAAATAATAAAAGGGTCAAGCTAAGGACACAACACATATATTCTTACACGTTTGAAGACTCTTTAGTTGTCCAATGCATCTGATGTATTCACGCCTTGTCTATAAATAGGTCAATCTAGGGTGGTCTTGGTTATATGTGGCAAGTATGTGAGAAGACGCCAGGGTGAAGGACTTGACACCTCATTAATAGGTTGGATTCCGTTCTTATAAGACTAGTGCACTCTATGCTTAGCGTTAATTCTTCAAAATATATGGGATGTTTGATCATGACATTCTTCCTCACATATGAGAGTGAACTTATTTTACTGAGTGTTTTTTAGGGTATACCAATGAGGTTGAGTCAAAACCACCATTCTGTAGGTGTCCAAGGATATCTTGAGTGTGACAAATCATGCACTTTACACATGCCTTGTGATGTGGCCTATCCATACTTGAATTTACATGATAATATTAACTTTGAATTTCAATTGTTGGATTGATTCTCTATGAGTTGTGTTTTTCTTGATGGCTATACAATGTTGAAACTCGTATGAGTGATTTTATTTGGAGTTGTGAATATGAAAAAATTATGGATGAAAGAGCCTATGTGTAATTAGGTTATATTCTTGTATGTCAAATGGTATAATTGTGTCACATGTTATATTACTTGATGATCACTAATATCGGTGTTTGTGGGTACCATCCTGAAAACTGAAAACCCTCACGAGACTACAACTCGTCCACTAGGATCAACCTAGGGGTTCAAAGCTTTGTTGCATACGGTAAATGCAACCATGCTTCCCACAAAAGAGGAGATAGATAGGATTTTCTAGTTTTCTTAGTTTTCTCAATTTTTGCTTTACTCAAGGACTAGCAAAGTGTAAGTTGGGGGTTGTGATGCGTTCCTAAAATGCATTATTTTAGGCCCCCATTTACCTTTTTTTATCCTCATTTATCTTGAATTTAACCCTTTGTTAACATAGTTCGAAGTTATGCAAGGTTTATTTGTGTTTTAGAAAATTCAGGTTAAAACCGAGGAGTTAGGCATTACGAGAAGCCAATGGAGTAATTGGAGTGCACAAAGCTCAAATCAGATGCTCGGCCAAGCTCCTGGAGCCTTGACACATATCAAAGGAGAAAAGACTCTATTCGACCATATGATGCGACCAGAAAACACAGGGGTGAACAGATCACAAGCTATGATGCCCTAAACCCGAAACTAGGGTCTGGAGTTTTATTATAAATAAGTCTCTATTACCACATAAATACACAGCAGAAGATCTACATAAATATTACTAAAGTAACTAAAATATCCCAATATAACAATAAATCCATTCGAGTATCACAATGAAGTTCTGAACTTATAAAAAACATAAATAAAATATCAACAATATCTCTAATATCAATTTAATACATCCTTAGGAATTTCAGGATAATCCTGGATAATAAGGTTAACAATTAATCTAAACCTCTCTATTTAGTCCCACCCACACTTCCACTACACTACTCTAATTACTTTCCTACTCCACAAGGCATCTGAAAAATGATATATAATGATGGGGTAAGACACCTCTCAGTAAGACGCAATAAATTATTATCAGTGTGTGGCAAATAAGTTTCTCTGTAAACAAATATACCCATTAATATAACTTTAAATAAAACTGCATTTTTAAAGCTGTAACTCAAACTCATAATTGAAAATACATGCTTCCCATTAAATTTGCAAATATGAGTAAAAGAACCTCCCTATATTGATAACCGACATGTATAACCCCCATGACGGGTTGTGCGGCCCAAATGCTAGACTTAGTTTGGTACACCAATGCTAAGTCAAAGTAACTCATCTGTTAGTCGGATTTGCCTACAGAACTTGACCTGTATTCTAGGAACGTACTCAACCCCTCTCGCTAGCCAAATCAACTTTCCATGCCAACACTGTCTTAATAGTGTGGTTACATTGATACTGATAAGATCCATTAGGGTTCTTAAACCATATAATGCATTTTTTTTGACATTTCACGAAAATCAGTTTATCACCATAACATAATTCCCATAGATATATAACAATATACCACTTCATAAAATCTTACTATAACCAGTATCATACCGTGAAAATCCAAAAAAATTAATTTATACAGTAAACTGAATTAATCTTATGCTATGCATTTTAAACAATAATTCATACTTTAATTCATAATTTAATTAATCTCATATACTTAGATTAAAATCAACATAATATCCATATAAGTATATTCTTCAATTTAAACGGTTAATCTTTGAAAACAACTGACATAATTTATTCCCCTTACCTTAGCAATGGAGTGGTGCCCAGGATCCCTAAACGACGATTGCACTCCGGTTAACTTGTTAAGAAATTTTATTAGGACCCCATAGTGGTGTTCATTTTTCGATTTGGCCGGAAAATACTGAGAAATTGAAGATAGGGAAAGTGAGCTTGAGGAGAGAGAGATTGGCGTGAGAAATCCGTTCTGGGGGGGGGGGGGGGGTGGTGCTTTCTAATTTCAATTGAAATTGGATTCTGGATGCTTCAACAAGCATCTAATTCTTAAACATATTATATTATATTAATATTACACACACACACACACACACACATATATTTATATATATATATATATATATATCATATTATTCATTTAATTAATTCAATTTAAAATTAATTAATTAATTAATTAATATATATATTTTTAGGATCATTTTACTAATCTTGTATAACTATTTTTGGGGTCATTTCATTCTCCCCTCCTTAGGCAAATTTTGTCCTTGAAATTTGATAAATACAATTCTTAATAAAATCTCTTGTGATCCCAACGAATTTAAGTTAACCTCGAATAACAACAATTAGGAACCCGAGACAACTTAAGATAAACTCACAAACAATCCTATCCTCCTCCTTATGCAAACCAAAACTCTAGTAACATCATTCATAAACTCTACAAAATCTGTATCCTAAGCTCTAATATCAACTGTGACGCCTCGAACCCGAAACTAGGGTCCAGAGTGTTATTCTAAATAAATCTCTGATACCACACAAATACACAGTGGAAGATCTCCATAACAATTATCAGAGTAACTAAAATATCCCAATATAACAATAAATACATCCCAATATCACAATGAAGTTCTGAACTTATAAAAAATATAAATAAAATATCAACAATATCTCCAATATCAATTTAATACATCTTTAGGAATTTCAAGATAATCTAGAATAACAAGATTAACAATTAATCTAAACCTCTCTATCTAGTCCCACCCACGCTTCCACTGCACTACTCTAATTACCGTTGTACTCCATTAGACATCTGAAAAATGATATATAATGATGGGGTGAGACACCTCTTAGTAAGACTGAATAAATTATTATCAATGTGTGGCAAATAAGTTTTTGTGCAAACAAATATAACCATTAATATAACTTTAAATGAAACTGCAATTTATAACTATAACTCAAACTCATAATTGAAAATACATGCTTCCCATTAAATCTGCAAATATGAGTAAAAGAACCTCCCTGCATGGATAACCGACATGTATAACCCCCATGACGGGTTGTGCAGCTCGAAAGCTGGACTTACTTTGGTACACCAACTCTAAGTCAAAGTAACTCATCTGTTAGTCAGATTTGCTTACCAAACCTAGCATGTATACCATGAACATACTCAACCCCTCTCGCTGGCCAAACCGACTTTCCATACCAACACTGTTTTGAATAATTTGGCTGCACTGATACTGATATGATCCATCAAGGTTCTTAAACCATATAATGCATTCTTTTCAACATTTCACGAAAACCAGTTTATCACCATAACGTAATTCGCATAGATATATAATAAAATACCACTTCATAAAATCTTACTATAACCAGTACCATACTGTGAAAATCCCAACAAGTTTAATTTATATAATAAACTGAATTAATCTCATGCCACACATTTTAAACAATAATTCTATAGTGACTTGGGAATTATAATAGTTAAATAATAGAGAGAAAAGGAAATTAAGAAGGGGATTAAAGCAGGGTTCATCGACGAACTCCCATGTAGTGTTTGTGGACGAGTTTCAGTGTTCGTCGACAAAGAGATATCGAGAGAGACTATTTCAGACCCATCGGTTCGTCGACGAGCTCTTCACCTTCGTCAACGAGGCCATATGGCAAGTCACCTATATATAGTCGAAAATCACGTTTTCAGCAAGCATTTCGTCCCTTTTCTGTTTCTCTCTCTAGATTTTGGGTTTCTCCTCCTTCTCTCTACAAATTCGGCATCGTTTCTCCCCGATTCGATGATTAGAAGCTACCATGATGATCCTGGTGAGATTCTCTACAACATAACCGGAGCAAAATTCTAGTTTGAGAAGTTTGGGTATCATCCCCAAATCAGGTAAGTAGGATATTTTAGGGTTTTCATAGTTTTCAGGTTTTTCTAAACCGAGATTCTGTACTAGATGTTGTTATACTGGTGTTTTGGGATGATTAAATTAGGGTGTTGTGATTTCAAGGTTTGGGGTTCCAAACACTTTAGGCATGGGTTGAGGAGCCCAGTGGGTATTATCTGAGGAACCTAGGTAAATGATAAATAGTTCATAGTTTGGAAATGTGGGTATGATAACTATTTTGGATATTCAGTTGATTGACAGGGATATATATATATATATATATATATATATATATATATATATAATTATATAATTTTAGAGTTTGGATTTACAAACGCCGTAGGCCTGTGATAGAGAAA
This sequence comes from Malania oleifera, assembly GCF_029873635.1. Taxonomy (NCBI): domain Eukaryota; kingdom Viridiplantae; phylum Streptophyta; class Magnoliopsida; order Santalales; family Ximeniaceae; genus Malania; species Malania oleifera. The sequence goes on from NC_080428.1 coordinate 3,756,634, forward strand.
TAATAAATAGAACTTAGATAGTAAGGTAAGGGGAAAAATGTTATGCCAGCTAATTTAGAAATTTTACCAATAAAGCATAGTATTTGAATATCAGTTACAAAGTATGGTTTTGAACTATATAGAGCATGGAAATTATATAGTATTACAGTTTATATTTATAGAGTTGTATTTAATTGTGTGGCATGAGGAAAATACTAGAATATTTACAGAATTTTATATAGGTTTACAGACTTATGATTATATAGTTTTTACGGTGTTATGAAATACAGTTTATACAGTTTTATTTACTGAGTTACGACTATACATAGTTTTATAGAATTACAATTTACATGGTTATATAGAACTGTAATATACAGTATTTTATAACCATGTTTATACAGTATTTTACAGAACCATGTAATACAGTATTTTATAAAAACATGATTATACAGAATTTTACAGTACCATGATTATACAAAATGTTTTATAGAACCATTATATACAAAGCATAGAACCATGACATACAGAAATACAAATTATACTGAAATACAAATTATATCGAATTATAGAGATTTACAGCATCATGGTTAATACAGATGATATAGAATCCTGGTAAAACAAATAGATCTTATATAAAAATAGTATTATATAGTATCAGACCCTAATGGAAAAGAGCAGTTTATAGAGCACAGTATCGTAGCTATACAGTATAGACAATGCAACTATATGTCTCAGATAGAGTATGGTACAACCGATTGCACCACAGGTAGGGTAGAGGACTCCCTGGCGTCCGGACCAAGTGGAGTGGGGCCTTTCGTGCTATAGGAATATACAGATGCATACAGTTAGGCAGACATTGGAGGGCCAACCAATGTCTAGCCCCGCCTACAGGCCGCATAACCCAGTCATGAGGGGTTAAATCATGACATATAGCTATCCAGGGAAGTTTTCATAGTTATGTATGTATTTATAGCATTCACAAAAAACAAAGATTACTTATTATAGATAGAACTATGATTGAATAGATAACTCAGAAAATAATGCATTTTAAATGACATAGATGTGGATTATTATACAGATATTGTAACAACCTGCTTAATTTACTACATAATTAATCATAGTAAGTACCCTGATACCATTAACTAATGATATAGCAAAGTCTACCCGTACCCATGGGTAACGGGAACACACCTATCATACACAGTGGACACCTAAGCATCAGTAAACGTAAATTCTATTCATAATATACATTACCAGAGTTTATTAAAATCCTTACTATGTCTGTAAATGTATATATACAATCCTCACAACCCCAAAAAACAAAACTAGAATCATTCACCAAAAACCAGCTAATCCTAGTTCAAAAACTCACCCTCCTAGGCGGGGTAGTAAAGACTGCCTTTAAAGGCGCGGACCTCGGTCCACCTATCTGATTGGGTTTCTTGAAAAAATTTTAAGCTGGGGCGAGACACCTCTCAGTAAGGAAAATAAACTATATATAGTTGTGTGGCAACATGAATATTTTCGTATTATAATAAATAAACAATACGTGATACATGCGTGGTAAAAATTGGTAATATAATAACTGAGTAATAGATATATGATCATAAGCATATTAAATCATACTGATTTTTTGTTATTATAAAATCATCTGTTATAACTAATAGCACTGAAATATACCCAGGATGGATAGCTAGCTAATGTCATGTATTACCTCCCATGATGGGTTGTGCAGCCCAAAGGCGGAACCTGACAATGGCTGGCCAACCACTGCTAAGTCAAATGTGTCTGTAAGTACGATGGGCCCGCCCCAACCTGGTTCGAACTGCCAGGGGACGTCTACAACACTACATTGAAGCCACATCGACTATCCATCTCCCACCCCCTCTACTGGTAGGGGTGGTAGCACAAGTCTGAACTGAACTGAATAGCAATAGTACCGAGCCTTAAATACTGATCTAAACTACCATCCGAGTTCTGATAACATATAGTACATATACATATATTGGTTTAACATGAAACTAGATTGATAGCATTTCTCTAAGTTCTGACATATCATAATAATCACGGCCTTGCACTAAATAACATGCACAAATATGGCCTTGCGCTGGCTATCAATCACGACCTTGCATTGAACATTACATACACACTAAACTGAATATATGTATTGTTTATCATAAGTGCTGAAACCATAATTTCGTGTAATATCTATGATATTTCTGAAAATATTTGTAAACATGTCTTTACTGTAAATGTGACTTAACATAATATAATATACGGGAAATAATATTCATGCCACACAAACTGAATAAAATCATGAAATCTGCTCTAAAATTACATTTTCTAGACATTATACATTAAAAACATATTCCTATTCAACAATTGTATTTTTTTCCCAAATATACTCATACATAGTACATTCTTTCTAAAAATTAATCTGCTATTAAATAATAATAATTTTCATGCAAAGTTACTACCTTAGTTTATTCTCTTACCTAACTACTGGAAAGCCCTAAAAATAACTAGTCCTGCACCTGCAGGGTTCTCAGCACCCTAAAAATAACATTTCCCCAAACAGAACTTCAGTATTTCTCCAAATACTACTTTTCTACAACTCTAGAAATACCAAATATTCATTAAAAAAACCTAAGATAACCAACTTACCTTGAATCTAGGATGGTGTCCGAGTTGGTCCTGCCAACAATCTACTCCAGCAGAAATGAAGAGAAACTTCCTAGGAGTAGTGTGGCGGCTTCGGATCGTCGAACCAGCAAAGAACCGGCCCAGATTTCTAGAGAGAAGGGGAGGGGAGCCGTACAGGAGAGAGAACTGAGAGAAGAAATTTCTCTCGCAGAAAGGGTCATTTTGGCTTTATATATAATGCTTAGCCATATGTCTTCGTCGACGAGACACATCACTTCGTCGACGAAATCAAGGCCATGAAGGAATTTCATCGAAGAACACTTACTCTTCATCGACGAATTTCAGGTCCAAAAATAGCCTTCTCGGTATCTCCTCGTCGACGAGACACGTGTCCTCGTCGACGAGCCCAAGAAGCCCATTCACGTTCGTCGACGAGACCTTACTGAATTTCCTATTTCAATTTCCTTTTCTCTTCTCCTCCTATTATTTAATTAATATAATTCACAGGATCTCTACATTCTCCCCTCCTTATAAAAATTTCGTCCCCAAAATTTATTATCTGTACGATTTACCATCCCTTAAAGAAAAGAGGGCTACTTATTTTATTACGTACCTTCTATTGACCTTATAGGTTACGCCCGATTTTGATAATGACAAATACTCTTGTATTTAATAAATATCTGGTTTATGTGCAGGTTTATATTAGCATATCATCAATGGCACGCGAAAGCTCAAAGCTTGAAGACAAATTCATGCTCTTAATTGTAATATTTTTGTAGTGAGTTTTGTCTGTAATAGTAATTAGGGTATTCGATTTGTAATAAGCACACACATCACATGCATGATTTATTTTGTAAGCTCAAACTAGATACAAATCAAAAATGACCTTAGAAAGACCTTAGGGTATTCTCTTCGGTCGACCGATACCGGACTTTTTCGGTGTCATCAAATTGGACCCCAAGTGCCCTTAGGACACTCACACTTTCACATATTTTTGTTAGGCACTTGAATAGGGCTTGTTTGCTTCAATACGGGACCGAAATGCACACACGATGCACTTTCGGTCGACCAGCCAAGCTAGTTTATTTTGGCCTGGTTGACCGAAACACCTTGGGTTAAAAGTTTGACCACCTGGTTGATCGAACCAGGTAGTTCAAAAGGCCCTGGTCGACCGAAACTCCTAGGGGTCAAAAGTTTGACCAACTGGTCGATCGAAACTGGTAGTTCAAAAGGCCCTAGTCGACCGAACCCTCCTGGGTCAACAGTTGACCATCTGGTCGACCGAGAATATTTGTTCTCCAACTACCTAGTCGACCGAAGGGTCCTCGGGAGAATTCCCTGCTGTCTGGTCGACCGAACCAAGCAGTTCAAAATGCCTTGGTAGACCGAAACTCAAAAAGTTGGGAAATCACCCTCTTCTGGTCGACCAAGACCTCAGTTCAATATTCCCCTGGTCGACCGAACCATTTGAGACTTGGTCGACCGAAACATTTTGGTCGACCGGACCTCTCGGGTTGCCATTATTTTTACCGCGGGTTAAATATTTTTAAACAGGGTTAAATTGATTTAAATGTCATTAAACTTTTCCAATAATCCCTAATAGGTCCCCAATGGTCAAAATTTTCAGTATGTCTATATTAACTCTTTCATTTGGTGGATTAAGTATTGATTAGCAAAAAGGATTAAGAATTTTCTCTTTAGAGCAAAAATACACTCTTTTGATTCCTAGTGCTCATACCTCCTTACAAACACTCTAGCCTTCCTTCTAAAAGTTCAAAATCATTTGTAAGTGTTGTGAGTGTGTATTCTAAAAGGTTTGCTCTCATTGTTTGAAGTGCCTTGAATCGATTTTGGTAACGAGAGCATAACCTAAGTATTCTTAGGAGGCTTTTCTAATAAGCCTATCCTAAGAAGACTTGTTAAACTTCCAAGTGTTGCATTCTCATTACAACAACTTAGGAAGTTTGTATTTGCATTTGGTTTGCAAAACTATTTTCAAACGTATTCAAATATCTTGTAGTATTCATATTGATATTCTTGTGAAAAGATATTTGTGTGTGTTATATTAATCTTTGTGGCAATACCCATTCAAATCTATATCATTTGCTGAAACACAAAGATTATTTATATCTTGCAATCCAAGCATATATATATATATATATTCATGTGATTGAGACATTCTATTGATTGATATTATTGAGGCTTGTTTGATACTCTGTGTGAACACGTTTGATTGAATACTCTGAAATACACAGATTATTATTGACACTCTCACTTACGTACTACACTGATAGAAAAATTGTTTGAGAGTTGAACTACTTAGACCACACTGAGCTTACATTATTAAATCATCTGTGGTGTATGTGTTTGTGCACATTTGTGGTACAAATCTACTTTACGTGAAAGCACTCTTGTATTGTACCGTTTGATTGTATATTTGAGAGATTCCAGGCATGGCCTGAGGGGGCGGTAATCTAGCCCGGTAAGGATTGGTAAAGGTTGAGGTCAGCTCTGTGGTAATTTGACCTGGTTTGTATAGGTGCTACTCCACCCGTTTAAGTGAGCAAGTTAGTGTGATAATCCTTGTGCTGGTTAGTCAAGGCGGGGACGTAGGCAGTTGGCCGAACCTCGATAACATATCTGCATGTCACCCTTTATTTACTGCTTTCTGGTGCTTGTGCAATTAATTAAACTGCTTCTTTTAATTTCCGATATATTTACATTATTCGCATTAGATTAACCATAGGGTTGTGAACATACTGCTGTTAGGAAGAACACCTAGGGGTTAAATTTTAAAAATACCAATTCACCCCCCTCTTAGGATCACGGTAAAGTTAACACCTTCACTTGTGGCGGAGGAATACTGTGATTACATTTAAAAATCTGTGAGATTACATATACATAAAAATAAGATTCTCTTGCAACCAAAACATTACCTACTAACAAAACTACTACATTTACTAACTAACCTACAAAAGAAACATTACATAACCACTTACACTTTTCCTGATTATAACTGAACCCCACTAAACAAATGCGGGTATATCTGCCTTATCTGTTCCTCGAGCTACCAAGAAACTTCTTCTACTGCATGGTTTTTCTACAGGATTTTTACTAAAGGAATCTTCTTATTGCGCAATTCCTATTATTTTCTGTCTAGAATCTGTACTGGTACCTCCTCATGAGCCAGTGAATCTTTAAGCTCTAATTCACTATAATTGATTACGTGGGAAGAGTCTGGAACGTATTTCTTCAACAAGGAGACATGGAATACGTCGTGTATCTTGGACAAAACATGTGGTAATGTAGTGATCCCAAAAAAATAAAAAATAAATAAATAAGTAATAAATAAATTAAATTAAATTAAATTAAATTAAATTAAATAATTAACTAAATTGAATACTTAATTGAATAATAATAATCATTAATTAGAATATATAATATAACATATGAATATATTATTATAATATATATATGTAAAAGATCCTGAAGCTGCAAGCTTTAGGATCAATTCAATTTCAAAAGAGAGGAGGCCACCCCCTTGTGTCAATTTCCTGCGCCTCAGCTCGCTTTCCGTCTCCGTCTCTTCCCTCCTTAGTTTCTCGACGAATTTGCGGCGGATTAGGAAACGGAAGGTGCCGTTGGATTCCTAATTCCGCCACCAACATTTCTATTGGAGCAAATTTGTCATGGAAGTGGCTTAGACACTATTCTTGGGGTAAGACAATTTTTTTCTAATTTTTCAATTTCACTTTAAATCTGCAGTTGAATTGACGATCGGGCACCACCACGATGTCTTAGTCGCGATCGTCATCATTTTGTTTGGGGTAAATTTTCAATTGGGGTTTTCTAGGCTCCACTCCAAAGTGAGAATGAGATTTGAAAATTTTGGTAAATTGACTATATTTAAGGGTATAATTAATGATTTCGAATTCATGGGTCTAGGAAATATTAAAATAATATTTTATTCAGGGTTAATTATATGGAACAAAAATTTTTAATTTCAGGGTCCGGGTGAGCACCGTATGCATCTTTTCGGGGTCCCTATTGGCGTAGTTCAAGAAACCAAGTAAGGGAAAAAATATATATTAAATTAGAATTTTTATGAATTTAATTAAAAATGAATTGTATTATATATAGGTGTATATGTTTCGGTATGAGTTTAAAATGCCAACCATTTAAATTATGTTTTTCCAAATTTAGGTTGTTTATTAGATACATATATGTCAAAATGAACCGATGAAAGTGGAAAATATTTTCAGGATAATTATGTAAGAAATGAAATGTATTTTTAGAATATAAACATTAAATGTTGATTGACTTATTTTACAAGCAGTGTATGATCTTTATTGCTAAATTGTGTGACATGAGTAAATGTAAGTTTTGTGTAAATATATGTTAAATGTATGAGATGCAGGTTAAGTAAGTAATACATTGAGAATGAAATATGATATGAATTATGTTGCTTATGTGTATTAATGCAACCATGTAAACAACTGAAATATGTTGGGTAAAATAGCTAAAAGATGTTGGGTAAATGTATGACATCTAAAAAATGTTGGGTAAAACAAATGAAAAATATTGGGTAAAATAACTGAAAGATGTTGGGTAAAATAGCTGAAAGATGCTGGATAAATGTATGACAGTTGAAAAATGTTAGGTAAATGTATGACAGCTGAAAAATGTTGGGTAAAACAGTTGAAAAATGCTGGATAAAACAGCTGAAAGATGCTGGGTAAATGTATGACAGCTGAAAAATGCTGGGTAAAACAGCCGAAAGATGCTGGGAAATGAAATGAAAGTGGAAATAAATGGGAATAAGTCACGTAAAGTAAAATGAAATGAAAAGTAAAAAATGAAAACATGAACAACTAAGAGATGCAGAATAATGACAAACAAAATACTGTGTTATGGTATTATTAGTATTTATGCTAGTAGAACATGTTAAGTTTGGGCGAGGCAAACTCTTTGCCTGAGGGCTTGCTGAGGAAGGCGAGTGCCCTGGTTGTATCAGGTATAGCAGTAGGCTGCATAACGTGTTAGGGCAGAGGGAAACTACTTGTATGGGCGGGTAGATTTCCTTACTCTTGGGAGCCTTCGCTAGTAAACTTTTGTATAAACTGTGTTAGTACGAGATTAATCTATTACTTGAGGGCTTACTGAGTAAGGTGAATGCCCTGGTATACTTTTGCTGTGACCTTTGGGTTGTCTAATGTATCATAGCAGAGGGGTGCACCGGTAATCACCCTTATCCTTAGGTAATCTCGTGGGTAAAATACCTTACACATGTTTGAATAGGATCAGAAAATGATTTCAAAAATTATGTCAATGATTTTCAAATGTTAAATATTATGTTTTTATATAAACTCATGTTGACCACACACTGTTTTAGTATATTGTTTCTTCCCTCACTGAGATGTGTCTCACACGAATATGAACTAATCTTTTTTTTTTTTTCAGGACTTCCACGAGATCGAGCTTAGAGAGCTCGAACTATGATAGCACTTTTAATAAAAAAGGTATAATTTTGATAATATTTTGGGATGTAGATTTTTTATGTTTTATGTTTTATGTTTTAAGTCTTCTGAGTAATGGATGGTTGTGAAACATATTGGTATTTGGGGATTATGTTTTGGAGATATGTATATATATGAATACATATGGATGTATGATTTATGTTAGAATGTAGATAGATTTAGAAAACTCTGGTATTATATTTGTTGAAAGATTGTAGTTATGTTTTTCGCTGCATAAATGATATTAGAATGTGGATTATCAGGTAAATGAATAGATTAGTAGCACTCCGGTCTCACTTTGGGGGTCGGGGTGTTACAAATGGTATCAGAGTAGTGTCCTGCCGGAACTGTGGTTAATTTCACATTGTCTGGATATGGAAATGTTAGAGTATTAGGTTAGAAATGATTTATACCAGAGTATAGGAAACAACTAGGATAAGGGTGCTAGATGGATAGGTTAGGTTAGGTGTTGAGAAGTAGGTATGATGTAGGGAAGTATAGAATTTTGTCTTATAACTTGGAGGTAGAAATCCCTTGGCGGACTTCTGTGATTTTCTAATTTAGTCGACGGTTTCAGAAAACCACGGTAAATCCATCGACAATGATGCTTTGTAGCCGTGAGATTGGTTCTTATATGGGGAACTTGGATGTATATTGGTCAGTCAAGAATAAAAAAAAAAAGAAGGAAAGAGGTAGTCAGCTCGAGGCAGGAGGCCAGAGAATGAAGTTATCCTGATTATCAGGGTAATCAGTCCTACCCTGTATACCAGACATATAACAAGAGGCATAGGGGTGAATGCTAATTTAGGAATCCTACCTGTTTCAGGTGCGGTAAACTAGGGCATGTCAAGAAAAATTGTCAGGAACCATTACCTGTGGTGCATGCACAGAATCAGGATCGAGGAAAACAACTAATACCACTTGGCAGAGGTGGTCCGACACGAGTTTACTCATTGATCCAACCTGAGCCAGAGAATGCCAGGGGGCAGGTATGAAAATATGTTTAAGATAATGATGATCGTATTTAATTTTAGATTATACAACAGTTAATTTGGTGATATATACTAAACTGTATGAGTTGATAAATTTTAGTGATGTGAAAAGATAATTAGTTAATAAAATTTTGAGGACGAAATTTCTTAAGGAGGAAAGAATGTAGTGATCCAAAAAAATAAATAAATATAAAAATAAAATAAAATAAATAAAATAATTAACTAAATTTAATCCTTAATTGAATAATAATAATCATTAATTAGAATATATAATATACCATATTAATATATGCTAATATAATATAATATATTATTATAATATATATATATATATATATATATATGCAAAAGATCCCAAAGCTTCCAACTTCAGGATCAATTCAATTTCAGAAGAGAGAAGCGCCACCCCCCCTGTGTCAATTTCCTGCACCTTAGCTCACTCTCTGTCTCCATCTCTTCTCTCCTAAATTTTTTGACGAATTTGCAGCGGATCGGGAAACGGAAGGTGCCGTTGGATTCTTAGTTCCTCCGCCGACATTTCTATTAGAGCATATTTGTCATGGAAGCGGCTGCACTATTCTTTGGGTAAGGCAATTTTTTCCTAATTTTTCAATTTCGCTTTAAATCTGTTGTTAAATCGACAATCAGACACCACCACGGTGTCTTAGTCGCGATCGTCATTATTTTTCCTAAAGTAAATTTTCAATTGGGGTTTTCTAGGCCCCACTCCAAAGCGATAGTGAGATTTGTGAAATTTGGTAAATTGACTATATTTAAAGGTATAATTAATGATTTGGAATTCACGAGCCTAATATATATTAAAATAATATTTTATTCAAGGTTAATTACATGGAACTAGAATTTTTAATTTTAGGGTTCGGTTGAGCGTCGCATGCATCTTTTTAGGGTCCCTGTTGGCGTCGTTCAAGAAACCAGGTAAGGGAAAATATATATATATTAAACTAGAATTTTTATGAATTTAATTGAAAATGAATTGTGTTATATATATGTGTATATGTTTCGGTATGAGTTTCAAATGCTAACCATTTAAATTATATTTTTCCGAATTTAGGGCTGTTTATTAGATACATATATGCCAAAATGAATTGATGAAAGTGGAAAATATTTTTAGGATAATTATGTAAGAAATGAAAGGTATTTTCAGTATATAAACATTAAATGTTGGTTGGCTTATTTTACAGGCAATGTATGAATTTTATTGCTAAATTGTGTGGTATGAGTAAATATAAGTTCTGTGCAAATATATGTTAAATGTATGAGATGCAGGTTAAGTAAGTAATACATAGAGAATGAAATATGATATGAATTATGCTGCTTGTGTATGTTAATGCAACCATGTAAACAACTGAAATATGTTAGGTAAAACAGCTGAAATATGTTGGGTAATGTATGACAGCTAAAAGATGTTGGATAAATGTATGACATCTAAAAAATTATGGGTAAAATAGCTAAAAGATGGTTGGTAAAACAGTTGAAAGATGTTGGGTAAATGTATAACATCTGAAAAATGTTGGGTAAAACAACTAAAATATTTTGGGTAAAACAGCTGAAAGATGCTGATAAATGAAATGAAAATGGAAATGAAATGTGAAATGTGAACAATGCAAAATGGGAAAGAGTCGCGTAAAGTGAAATGAAATGAAAAGTAAAAGATGAAAACATGAATAGTTGAGAGATGCAGAATAATGGCAAACAAAATAATGTATTATGGTATTATCAGTATTTATGCTAGTATACATGCTACGTTTGGGTGAGGCAAACTCTTCGCCCGAGGGCTTGCTGAGGAAGGCGAGTGCCCTGGTTGTATCAGGTGTAGCAATAGACTGCATAATGTGCTAGGGTAGAGGGAAATTACTTGTATGGGCGGGTAGATTTCCCTACTCTTGGGAGCCTTCGCTAGTAAACTTTTGTATGAACTGTGTGAGTACGAGATTAATCTATTACTTGAGGGCTTACTGAATAAGGTGAGTGCCCTGGTATACTTTTGCTGTGACCTTTGGTTTGCCTAATGTATCACAGCAGAGGGGTGTTATTTGTATAGGTGGGTAATCACCCTTATCCTTAAGTAATCTCGTGGGTAAAATACCTTACATGTGTTTGAATAGGATCATAGAATGATTTCAAAAATTATGTCAACGATTTTCTAATGTTAAATATTATGTTGTTATATAAACTCATGCTGGCCACACACTGTTTTAGTATATTTTTTCTTCCCTTACTGAGATGTGTCTTACTCGAATATGAACTAATCTTTTTTTTTTTTTCAGGACTTCAACGAGATTGAGCTTAGAGAGCTCAAACTGTGTTAGCACTTTTGAGAAAAAAGGTATAATTTTGATAATATTTTGGGATGTAGACTTTTTATATTTTATGTTTTATGTTTTATGTTTTAAGTCATCTGAGTAATGGATGGTTGTGAAACATATTGGTATTTGGGAATTATGTTTTGGAGATATGTATATATGTGAATACAGGTGGATGTATGATTTATATTAGAATGTAGATAGATTTAGAAAACTCTGGAATTATATTTGTTGAAAGATTGTAGTTATGTTTTCCGCTGCATAAATGATATTAGAATGTGAATTATCAGGTAAATGAATGAATTAGTAGCACTCTGGTCCCACTTAGGGGGTCGGGCCGTTACAGGTAAAGCTATCCTATAGGCAACTAGCCATAATTTCTCAAGAATCTCAAACAGACCAATAAACCTAGGGCTAAACTTACCTTTCCTTCCAAACCTCATAACACCCTTTAATGGAGCTATCTTTAAAAACATATGGTCTCCAATATCGAACTCCAGTTTCCTACGGCGAGTGTCAGCGTAACTCTTCTGCCGACTTTGAGCTGCACTAATCGTATCTTTGATGAGCTGAACTTTATCATACGCCTACTGCACCAACTCTGGCCCCACAACTCGCCACTTACCCATCTCATCTCAATACAAAGGAGAACGATATCTTCTTCCATAGAGCACCTCAAATGGTGCCATGCCAATACTGGCTTGATAGTTATTGTTATACACAAATTTCACCAGCGGCATAATTGAGTCCAACTACCCCCAAAATCTAGCACGCACGCTCGAAGCATATCTTCTAATATCTAGATCGTCCTCTCAGTTTGTCCATCCGTATGAGGATGGAACGTCGTGTAAGAACCTGAACCGTGATATGTGGGTTTAAATAATAAAGAGAAGGGTAAAATTGGAATTTGAGCATACTTCGTCGACGAAGTTCAGAGACTCGTCGACGAGGAGAAGCCGAGAGATTTTGGGAAACCAGGGATCTCAGGCTCGTCGATGAGGTCACCGTCTCGTCGACGAACTGACTATAAGGCCTCATCGACGAGGTCGCTATTCGTCGACGAGGGGAGCCTGGTCAGAGGGCTATAAATATCCTTTCTCATTGCTTAATCACTAAGAAAACTAAAAATCCTCTCCCTCTCCCTCTAAAACTCATCCTACTCTCTCTCTATCTAGATTTCTTCGTCGTTCGTCACTTAAATTTATGATCTGACGTTACCACGAGGATTAGGGAACGATTCTCTATAAAACCTACGGATCGGAATCCCGTTTCGGAGATTTTCAGGTTTCAACTTAAAATCGAGGTAAGACTAGATTTTCTTTTCTAATTTGGTAGTTTGGTTGAGGATGGAGTCGTGAGTATTTTCTGTACTGTGTTTTGTAGATTTTGAGAACTCGGTTCGCTGTTTAGAAGCCATAGAGTACAGGATTTGCCATTTGGGGGAAAGGTAAGGGGAATATGTTTATGTCAGTTATTTTCGAAATCAGACTCGGTGAACTGTGGTTCAAGGTCCTGTGTGTGTTTTGGCTACTCATTTGGGGGGATCTAACAGGGGAAAACTATTGGTTTTTCATGATTACAGTTTTGGGAAAAAGGGGGCGACGAGTTGCATCCTTGGTTTTGTTGAAAACTGAATGTATATGTTGATTTATACTGTGTTATAGAGATGGTCGTGCCTTGACTTGTTAAACAGTATGTGTTTGGAAAACCAACCTTGCTTTTCAGACTCATTTTGAAAAATGTTTTAAAACATTTCGGCAACCCGAATATTAACTCGGTAGCTTGAACCAAAGTCAGTAGCATTTGTTCGTAGGTTCGGGTGCCCAGTTTCGAGTTCGATTAATCGAACCAGCTAATTCTATCGCCCGAGCCCATTTTGAACGTGATCGTTCGGGTGCCCAAGTAGTTGAAAAGGAACCTGACATAGGTTCGGGTGCCCGAGGGAGATGCGCTTAATATAGGTTTGGGTGCCCTAGGGATAGGTTCGGGTGTCCGAAACATGAAGTCGACATGTTGACTTGTTCGGTCGTCCAAGCCGTTTTACACGACTTGGGTTCGGTCACCCAAACCCACTTAACCTTTTCAATTAAGTCCAAATTTTTACCTTATTTAATTCCCCTGATATAATGAGTGATGTTGGGGACTTAATAGTGCATATGTGTTGGGACCTAAGGTCTTTTCAAGTACGCCCAAAAACTTGGCGTCAGTCGACCGTGCCCTAAGGTCAATTTACGGTCATTTTAAGCTTACAAAACTTACATGCATGACATGCAGAGATTATTACAGACTAATATAAATTACTAGAGACCCAAATAATATAAATTACAACAAGAAATAATCTTCAGGGTCTTCAGGCTTTACTTCTTGCGTCATCAATTGTTTTGCTAATATAAGCCTGTACACAAACTTGAAAGCTATCAAATACTAGAGTATTTGTCATTATCAAAACCGGGTATGACCTATAAGGTCAACAACCTGTTCATTCACTAAGCACAAACATGAGATGCTATAGTTTGTTAGAATCAAAACAGAGATTGGAGTCAAAAAGCTAACACATAGTTTTTTCATATTGATGTTTCAAAGCTTGATTCAAAGGACTTACAGCGTGATCTAAACTCGTGTTGAACAACGTCAAGTCATCAAACAAATCTCTTGGTAAATTTGGTACTTGTTTTGAACCTTTGTTTTATATTGTGCAAACCTTTGCTTGAAGCCAGAAATTCCCTATTTTATAAGCCATTTGAATCATTAGATTTCAATATTGTCACTTGCTAACTAAGATCAATTGTATGAATATTAGTTTGTTAACTTAGAACTTGCAATGTTGACTTTGAAATTAACATATTTCCGCATAAAACTTTATTCCTTGATAAGAAACACTTGGGACTTATTTTCGGGACAAAATCATGCCCCTTTTTAAAAATCCGACAACATGTGAAATGTCACATAATTTATGGTGCTTACGTTTGGTTAATTAAATTCTTAAATCAAAGTGTTTGAGCGTATGTGGGTGTGTGAGAGTTGAACCGTAAGATTAGACCGACCATACCCGTCCTACATCAATAAATACCATAAATTAAGCTTCTCAAATAAATAAAAGCCTAGGCATATAACACATCACATACTCCTCTCTTTGCTTGGAGAAGACCTGTAGGCCATTGCTATGACACTACACTTTCATCGATAAGTTATTTCCCTCGATTCTCTTTCTCTCTCACCACCTATCTCCTCCTCCTTTCTGTTAATCTATCTCTCGTGGTAGTTATGGATGATGAGGTTGATGGGAATGGAACAATAATTAATTTTTGTTGGATGGACAAATAAAAACAAATTGATACGACAAAAAATTGAAAGTCATTAGCTAATTAAAGTTACCACTCTAATTGGCTTCAAACATTGATTTCATTAATATCTTTATTTCATTTCTATTTCTATTTTTTTTATGCCTGAATTCTTTCTTTATCATAAAAAAATTGAGCAAAAGTTATAATTTGAAAGATTTTTTTATTTTATGAGAAACTTAAAAGGTGATGCGTTAAAATTTTTAAAAAATTTAGGAGGGCGTGGAAGGTTGGTTCAATCGCGTCTTTTGCGATTCTTCCATATTGTACACTTTTTGTATGCCACCCCAAAGACGGGAAAAAAAAAAGATCCCCTGCAAAACGGATGCGCCGAGGAGACAGAAACCCTAATTCCCTACCGGCAAAATAATATTATATAAAATAAAGGAAAAATAAATGAAAAAAGCAGCAGGAAAGGGGAAAAAAAAAAGAAAGAATAAAAGGTGGTGTGCTTTTCTTTCAGCTTCCCTTTCTTCCGCCAGCCGCAGACCAAACCAATAAAAGGACGGCAGGAAAGAGGCACCACGGCAGGCCTCTCGTCCTCCTCCGTCGTCTCTCAGAGCTCGGAGTTCAGAGCTTTGAGCTTTCAGTGCATCCTTTCTTTCCTTCTCTCTTTCGCAGTGCTCTGTTCTTTTTAGGCTTTCAGGTATACGCAATGTGACCCAGCACGCATGCAAATGCAATTTTTGGATTTATTCCTTCTTTGCCAGAATCAAATCTCACCACTGCTCTTGCATTTGCTTATAGAAGGAGGAGGGGGAGGAGGAGGAGGAGGAGGAAGGGGGTGAAGCAGAGCACAAGAAAAGCAGAGCAGAAGCAAACGACGTCGTTTTGGAGAAGGTCTTCCTCATCCTTTCTGTTCAAAATGTCGCTCTTCTCCTCCGTCAGTCCTTCCTTTCGCCCCTTCTCATTTATACTTTGTATGTATGTGTGTAATGGATTTTGGGAATGAAATAACAGCAGCAGCAGCAGCAGCAGCAGCTTGATCGGGGCTTTGCAGAGGGAGAAATGAAGTACGTTTTGGTGACCGGAGGAGTTGTGAGTGGCCTGGGGAAAGGCGTGACTGCCAGCAGCTTTGGAGTGCTCCTAAAAGCCTGTGGACTTCGCGTCACTGCAATTAAGATAGGTATAGCTTATCTTGTCTCGTGTCTCTCTCTCCCGCTCCCTCGCCCACTTTCCTTTGGTTTTAGATCATTTGTGGAATTGCCTTAAATTGATTTTGCTGCAAATAGTCCCCCTATCCATATGTGCAGCCTGAACTTCTTATCTTTTTAAATTTTAAACCCATAACTGTGGTAGGAATAGCCTGCTTAATTCGGTTTGTTAATTTGACTGGCTTTAAGTTTTGTCATTCATCTTATTGTAACTGGTGAGGCTTGAATCGAGAGTCATTCTATTGAGACACCCTTCTCTCTTCTTCTGGATGCTTTTTTTCCCTCTCATTTTAGTAGTATCTCATGTGGAAGTTGCAACACAGGTGATTGCAATGGAATAATCTTAAGTAATATATTTAGATAATTTATCGTGCAGTTCAGTTGTTTTTTTAAGACATATTGATGATATATTAGCATAATTAAGTCTATAAATTGAAGTATATATACTTGAAATTATTTTTATGAATTTATATTTTCTTTTAGCTGTAAAATACAAGCAAAGATACAGATACAGGACATTGTGAAAACCCCAATATATTGTTTCTTTAATAAATTATTGTATTTAAAAGAAATTGAGGTTATAGTTATCTTTATTTGTAATTATCATGTTTTATGAATTAAATAAAATAAACTCATATCACAATGTATCATTTTTGTTCTGAGAAGTACTTAAAAAAACCTGTGGTACCATAGAGGAGTGTCCTGAGAAATGTGGAAAAATGTTAAGCAGTGAAATATATTTTTAAAGTTTTCAGTACATCCATGAAATTTCAGTATATTTTAGATAAATATCTAAAGGTGTCAGTTTTATAGAAGAAGACACGATATGGTACTATACTGGCTAAATATGAGATGTATAGCATGTAATACAATAATTTTATTTTTTAAGTTAAAATTTTGGAGCAACCAAAGATGCATTACCAATGTTTAGAAACAAATTAAATTCTTATCTTTTTTTGTTAATGTGCAATATAATTTTTTAGTGTTTGTCTTTATACATTTCAAACAAATTGAAAATACTTTATTGTAATTATGCTTTGGTTTGACATTTATAATAAATTTTTTGGTCATTACTAATATATCACATTGTTCCTAAAAGATTAGAACTTAAAGAAAAAAGTTATGAATTATAGACAAATATATCATTTGAGAAAGTTCTTAGTGGCATACAAAAAATTTAAATAAAGTTAATGTCGAGTATAGTAATAGTATGTATACGTATAGTCAACTATTAGAATGTCTATATGACATAGTTGTCAAATTGGATTTCAAACCATGGATCAAAATCCTAATTTTGCGAGTATAGAATGAAGAATCAAATTGTATCCTTGGTACTAATTGTTAAAATTTGTTGGAAAATAAATATATACATCTATAAACAAACAAAATAGGTTAAAAATGAAATATCTTGATGAAAATTATCATGTACCCTAATATAAACACACACATCTATGTATGGATGCAAAGTATACTATTTATTAGAAAGTTGAAAAAGTGGAGTAACCCATCTTTGAAATGTCAAAACATTAAAATGTCTCCATATCTAAACACTTCAACTTTCAAAATAGACTATTCTTGAGGGAATCGAGAAAACAAAAATTTATGGAATTGTCAAACTCTACAAAAAAGTTTAGGAAACCAAAATTTTGATTAGAATTCAAAAAAAGATTAGTTTGAAAACATCTTTATTTATTTTGATTATAAAGGCCCTTGCAAGAGGTTTTAAGCCTTTACTCATTGAAGTGTAATGACCTTTTGAATTTTAAACAATTAGGTTTAATTGGGAACTAATTGAATTTGTTGATTTTGGATTATGCGAGAATGCTTACAGAATCTAATCATAAGATTTGAATTTGGGCTTTTGTGACTCCAAGGTCCTAGGTTTGGTTCCCTACTTGTGGTTTGTCTAGTGAATTATCAGGGATGCATCAATAGGTGGGCGGCAATATTTTCATCACCTTGGTTTGGTGCCGCCTGAGTGGGTTTGAAGGGCTTGTCCAAGTTGGAGTTCCGGGTCGTAAAAAAAAAAAAAAAGATTTGAATTGAGAATTGTAAGATGCAAGGTCAATTCTTTCTCATTTCGGTTTTCCTACTAGATTTGAATGGGTATGCTGATGAATCAAATCGAATCATGCAATTTGAACCAAGAATTGTATGATTTTGACAACTATGACATGTACTATATTTTTTCTATAAAAAAATGGCTTGCAATATTTTAAAAGACGTGTGTAGACATAACATGCTTGTTATTTGATATACATGTGTGGGTTACTTTAAAAAGTCAAGGGTGTTATGGTAAAGAAAGAATGTTTTTTTAACTAAAAGTTTAACATATTATGTTTTACAGAGATTTTGGATTTATTTAATTCTTTATATTGCACATCTATGAGCCTTGCTTTTGATTTACCGAGTATCTGAATAATTTTTAATTTATTTGCTAAAGTGGTATAAGCCTATGGGGAAATTATTAGTTAGAAATTTTTTACAATCCAACAACTAAGGGTTTTTTGTATAACTGTAAAAAAATTGTGAAAATGAAAACCTTTAATGAAAACTAAAAATCAAAAACAAAATCTGAATTAAAAACGAGCAACCTATTTGGTTAATATTTATAAAACTAATATAAATTAGAAACTTGATTGACCAAATGCTCTTTTTTTTTTCTTGAATCAAATGAAAATTAAAAATATGATCTAAATAATAGAAATACAAAAAATAAAAAGAAAAATATTATAATAAAATTATAAATTAATATAATTATTTTACTTAATTTTTTATTTTACAAAACTCACTTTGTAGTGCTACAAGAACGTTCATATTATGCATGAAAATTTGAAGAGTAGCAAAAATATTTTTAAATCACTTATTATTTTTTTTTTTCAAATTTTTAGAATTTTTTTTGGGTACTTTTATTTTAAATTTAATTCAAATTTCACATAGTTATTTTATTTTAATTTTAGATAAAATAATGCATAAAATGAATGATTTATTGACAAAATTTAATTCTGCATATTAAAGTACTCTGACAACTGAAATCTAGAAAATATAATTTTTTATGTATTTGAAAACAAAAAAACTGACAAGAAGTTTTCTGGCAATGTAAGAAAACACCTCGTCATAATCTCTATTTTTTGGCAATATCGAAATGAAATTAGAAAACAGAAAAGAAAATGGATATTAAACAGATCCCAAAGCTTT
Organism: Malania oleifera; assembly: GCF_029873635.1. Classification (NCBI taxonomy): domain Eukaryota; kingdom Viridiplantae; phylum Streptophyta; class Magnoliopsida; order Santalales; family Ximeniaceae; genus Malania; species Malania oleifera. Next base: position 3,775,781 of record NC_080428.1, read on the forward strand.
GTTGCTGCTGTTTTTTGTTTACTTAATGGTCAATTAGTGAGTTTCTTCTAATTTTAAATAAATATGACCTTCGTTATCTGTAAGGTACTTATAGATCTATGATTTTATTCTTAATATTTATCTTTTCGAAGTAGATTGATTGCTTATGTGAATTATATTAGAATTTTTTCTAATCTTTGTTGAATTTAATTTTTGAGAAATTTGTTTGGTTCAATATTTTAAAAGGCTTAATTGAAGCCTGCTTCAAATGAAGCACACCCAAAATACCTTGAGGCATAGTCTAAAATACCAAATGTCAAAAAGGCCAAAGCATTATATGCTGAGGCTTATGCCTTTGTACAAAAGGCAAGCCTTCTGTGCCTTTTTGGTTGAGGCTCACACATTTTGGGTATGTGAATCTCAAGTTAGATTTGGCTAGAAATTATGGCACATGTTTATACTTTATATGAAGGAATATCCTAATATGAGTTGATATCTAAAACTCATGAACCTCAACCTTTCCAAAATAATTGACAGCTGCATCTCGTATCATGAAAATAATTTGAATTTTGTAATGTTATTATGATCCCTTGGCATGATTTTCTTAATGAATTGAAGTGAATATTATTAGAATGGCCAAACAAGTAGTTTACAAATTATATTTGATTTTTTAAAAAAAATTATTTGTAATTTTCTTTATTTTTCTTTATTTTAAAAATATATGTGATTTATTTACATATTTTTATCTTTTTGTCTAAAAAAAAAAAAATTCCGAAAGGTTTATGCCAAAATGCTCAAAAGCTTAAGGCTTATGATTTGCCTTATAAGGGTTAAAATGCCTAACCAAATGCCTTCGCATGTAACTGTATGTAGTCTTACTGACTTCAATGACACAATGCATCCCGCCCTTCTTTTTCCAGGAACTTTTTTTGATGGAAATTTATTGTAAATTCAAATTTTAGTAATGTTTTAATGCTACAGAGATTAAGGAATCATCAGTTGGTTTGTTCTCACATTTTTCTTTTCAGTTCTGTTTTCATATGTTTTAATTTTTATTCCATATGTGCAGATCCATATCTCAATACTGATGCAGGGACAATGTCTCCGTCTGAGCATGGGGAGGTTTTTGTCTTAGATGATGGTGGTGAGGTAGAGTAATCATATTTTGTGTGCTGTTTATGCATGCTTGATGGTATGGTGGAATGAAACAGTCTTTGAAGTAAGAATTTAATGTCTGGGTCACCGTACACACCATTCCCCCCCCCCCCCCCCCCAAAAAAAAAAAAGTAAAAGGAAAACGCATTAATTGTGTAAGACTAAGATTTGGTAGATGGTTCATCTCTTCTTATTTTACAGGTGGATCTTTTTTTTTTTCTTTTTAATTCTATATTTTTCCCCTCATCTTTGAAAATATACTTGATTCTCTTTGATATATGTGCATTCTGTAAGGGGATGGTTAGAACCATTCATATGTGACCTCAAAATGACTTTTATGTTTTGAAGGTGGACTTGGACCTTGGAAACTATGAGCGGTTCTTGGATGTTGGATTGACCCGTGACAATAATATCACAGCTGGAAAGATTTACCAGGTAAAATCTCTTTCACCTGTATTACTCAAAATATCTGAAGGCAATATGCCTTGCTTCCATAATAGTCACTGTTCTGACTGATGCTTTTCTTTGTGAATTATAGTCTGTAATTGACAAAGAGAGAAGAGGTGATTATCTTGGACAAACTGTCCAGGTCTGTTTCAACTGTTGAAGTGGCTTGTGCTAGTCTAATCAAAGTCTTGCCTTAATTATACGGGACTGAACTTTTTTTCTTGTGTATTCTTTTACTATTTTTAGGTTGTCCCGCACGTTACAAATGCTATTCAAGAATGGATTGAGCGTGTAGCAGTGATACCAGTGGATGGGAAGAATGGACCAGCTGATGTTTGTGTCATAGAATTGGGTGGAACTATTGGTACATTTGCTTTCATGATTTTCAGTAAATGTGCTGTTTCCTCTTGCTTGATTAAGGTAAACTTAGATGAACTTATCTTAATGTAGGTGATATTGAGTCAATGCCATTTATTGAAGCACTTGGTCAATTCTCATATCGTGTAGGTGAGCTTAATGTGCTCTTACATCTACGGTACAGACCATTTAAATTGAATTTTCTTTAGCTGATGTTAAGTGGAACAATTTATCTTATTTGTTTCTTCTTTTAGGCCCAGGAAATTTCTGCTTGATTCATGTAAGCCTGGTACCTGTCCTCAACGTTGTTGGTGAACAGGTATATATGGAAATATTTGCATGTTTTAGATGTGAAATGTGTTGAATTTGCATGTCAGAGTTCTAGGTTTGTACAAAATTTTAATAGTCTGAAGCATTATTTGTGGTTGTCTTTGAAATTTGTTGTTATACTTGATTACAGCTGTTTATCTTCATGAAATTTGTTGACCTATACAAACTTGATTACTTCAATTCTAATTAACATTTCATCCAAACTTTAACTTGTAGAAAACGAAGCCTACGCAACATAGTGTTCGAGGCCTTCGGGGGCTTGGATTGACACCAAATATTTTAGCATGTCGCAGTACAAAGGTCTTGCCCTCCATTTTCTGTCTATACATTTTTCTTTGAATATTATATGTCACTTGTGGGCTTAATTTTCTGAACTTTGTTGTCTTGGATAGGCACTTGATGAGAATGTCAAGGAAAAGCTTTCTCAATTCTGCCATGTACCGGTATTATGTTCAAAATAGTTATTTTCTTCCATTGCCTTTGTCTTTGTTAATTAACTAGTTAACATGTTTGCAAGATGAATGTATTGAATGCTTATTTTCAGGCAGAAAACATCATCACTCTCTATGATGTTCTGAATATATGGCACATTCCTTTGCTGCTAAGAGTAAGAATTTCATTATGACTTGTGAAGTTATTTCAATTGGATTGGGCTTTTCTCAACTGGATAACTTTGAGCCTCATTATTTTTTTTCACTCTTTCCAATTAGGATCAGAAAGCACATGAGGCAATCTTGAAAGGATTGAACCTTCAAGGGTTAGTGTTGCTAACTCAATCATTATTTGATGTATACTCTCTCTCTCTCTCAAATCTATCAGCTGCATTATTTCTTTTTATTTTGTCCGGAAGTCTATCTTACATATCTGTGATCTGCAGTGTTGCTATGCGACCTGATTTAGAGGAGTGGACTGGCATGACAAAAGTTTGTGACATGCTACATGAACCCGTAGGTCTTACCTCTTATATTGATTCGAATTTTTCTGTATTCTTTAAAGCATTGAGTGGAGATAGCTTAAATCAAATTGAATGGCAAAATTGATTTAGTGAACCTGTGAGGTTGGGACAAAGGCTTTATTGTTATTGTTGTTGTGTGATTTTTCTTATACTATATTTATTTTTTGTCTTACTTTACAGGTTAGAATTGCCATGGTTGGAAAATACATGGGCCTTTCAGATTCTTACCTCTCTGTTATGAAGGTGAATTACTCGAAGATTAGGAAATTTTGTTCCTCCCCATTGATAATAACTTACTTTTCAACAGTCATTTTTGTATCCTATATACTTCAGCTTATGTTTGCTCACTAGCTGCTTTTTGTGTATTCACTGAATTTTTTACCGATTGTTTATTTTTGGTTTAAACTTTGGGTATAATATAATTATTCTTAGTTCTCAATTTCAAAGTGTTGGGTACCCGGGTGAATGAGTAGGGGAAGGAGCAGAATTACTCTTGAAGTTATGGCTAGCCCTGTTCTTCTTATATTCTCTGTTGAACACAGTCTAAAATACCCTATTTTAGCACACTATTTTCTGTGTTTCCCCTTTTAAAATGCATGATAAGAAGAAAATACAATCACACCTCAAATATTTTCCTTATGCTGAGTTTTTTTTTTTTGGAGGAGAGGAGCTTATATAAATTAAATATAGCTTCATTGAAATAGCTTGGGGGATGTTAGATTTTTGGAGAGTTTCAACAGTACATGGACCGGTTCACAATTGTGGGGCAGAATTTTTGAATCCAGTACTGCTGCATGCTTGATGCCCTTCATAGAATTGTAATGTGGTGCAGGAGGCTTGAGCACTGGCTGATATGTTTTGACTAGTTGTAGTAAAGAGTCTGACTCTAGAGTGAGTAAAAAGGAAGTCCCCACTAATGTTTATTAGGCTTTGAAAATTTCAGTCAAGAAAAGAAAAAACTGTTTCATATCTTTAGGAAACCAAAATGGAGGCTATAACATAAATTTGGTTTGTATACTTTATAGACTCGTTCAGTTCTTATTGGTAAAACTTGTTTGTTAATGGAAGGAATCGGATAATATTAAAGTTAGAAGTTTAATGATAACTCAATTAAACAATTAACATTGACATTTCATTTGGGAAAATACACTGATGTCTCCTAAGTTTTTCCAAAAGGGCACAGCCTGCCCTTGACTTTTGAAAAATTACATTGGCCCCACTGATGGAAGGCAAATGGTGTTAGTAATTTTTTTCTATGAACTTTTTGCACCCTATTACATGCGAATGGAATAAGTTAACTGTACATACACTAAAATTAAACTTGCACCCAAAAAACCCAAACATGTATTTGGATCCTGCGTCCTCTTGGATAAATACTCATTTCTCAGAACACTCTTTCCATCTCTATGCCTTGCCCTTTCTGCCTCTCATCAATTGACCCCATCAAAGCTTTATTCTTTGAGCCTTTGATTTACAGAAGTCTGCTTCTGTATGTGAGTTTTTCTCCATCATTTCAAGGTCCTTATGCCCATTGCTCTCTACTCTGTTAGCGTTCTCCTTTAACTGATATGATGGTGAACATTCTGCCAATCTTGCTTGGCATCTTGCTTGCGACATATGGTGAGGACCAATCTGATATTATCCAATTGTGAGCTGTCCTATTAGAGACGCCTGGTTGGTAATGATTCGATCTTCGTTCTAAAGAGAATAACATTGAAATCCATTACTTAATTTTCTCATGCTCTGTCTGGATTGTTTGTGCATTGGCTCGTATTGAATGTTCATTGTTAAATGGTGTTGCAAATTTTCATTTTGATTTTGCATAATTTGGGACCAATATTTTGTGCTTGTGCATGTTGAATCTTGCTCTGTTTTTGCTTGTGGGGAAGACATCTACACTCATTATGATGTCGCTGGAGTTGTGAAATTTTAGTTGCTGAATTCAATACCTAAATTCACAAATGCACAGAGCTCTTGGGGATTCGTGTTGTGGGTGTCACGTCACTGATACCAATTGATCGAAGTGGAATGTGACAAGTTATCTGCAATCTGGCCATGGTTGCTGCCAATAGAAGCAACCATCAAGGGAAGTAACCCCCATACATACACAATTGTTGATAAAAAGGGCATCAATTTTTATTTTGTAAGGAAACCAGCTGGTTGTAGTGAAGCCCATATCTGCCTGAAGGGGAATATCTTTTTTACCTTGCTAAGGGTAACACTTGGTATTTAAAAAACAAAATAAAGATGGTGTCATTATATCCCTCCAAGTAACAGCTACCTAACAGAATCATAAGGGTCACTAAAGTGTCAAGGGAGGAAAAAGTAATTTTCAAAATATCAGGGGAAGCCCGTGTCTTTTGGGCAGAACTGAGAGGAGATTAGTCTATTTTCCCTTTAATATTTATTTTTTTCGTCTGCAAATTGTTTTTTGGATGTGAAAGGAATTCAATAAAATTTTCAAGAAGTTTTTTGCTAGAATATATCTTCTTTCTAGTTTTAAATCATTGTCTTATCATTCGAGGTGTGTTTTATGGCCCAACAAACTAAGTTTACCTTCTCGTGTTTCAAGTGTCCTGGTTTTGCACTCAGTTTCAAGCCTTAGCTAAACTTATGCTTTTTATGCCACATCATCCTTACACTCATGGTGGGACTTCAGATCCTGCATCCATGTCAACAGAGACTACCTGCTAGCTGCCACCCCATCCCTACTTTCTGCCACTGTGGTCTGTCTAGCCCACTTCTAGTTTAATTTTTCTTTATGATCTAATATTGTGTGTGTTTTTTTTGGGAAAAGGCTGTACACCGTATGATTTGGGTGTTTTTTTTGGTGGTAAGTTGTCTAAAATGAAGTAAAAATTCCTTGAAGTCAACCTATTGACATCATACCTTTTTTTGTAGAATGTTGTCTAAAATTTGAAAATTCCTTTCAATTTAATGACATCATACTTGCAGTACTACTGCTAAGGAAAATACTTTTATTCAATTTTTAAATTTATTCCAGTAGAAGGTGGCCTATAATTGTGTCATTGGCATATGCAATGTTGACCATGGCTATGCCATGCACCTGTTTAGCTCTGTGGAAACTGTTGTGCTGAACTGCTTACCTTCGTTTGACTGCCTAATTTCTGAACATTATTCACTGCAAGGACAAGTTATCGATTCAGAAAGTACAAATTTGTCTGACTTATAAGCATAGGCAAGCCTACTATCAAGCAACTTGCTTAAGCATTTTGGGCAAGTTGACTGTCTGAAAAGTTCTTCAGCTGGTGAGCTTAGCCTGGGGCATTAAAATGGTATAAGAAACCTACACTACTCAAAAGTGTGGGAAAGCATTTTGTACAGCTTAGTGCTACGCTGAGAGGTGGGCATCACTTCAGGAACTTGTACAAGCTACCTTTTGAATCGTGCAGTGCCTGGTGAGAGACTGGGCATTTGATGTGGGCTTATGATTTGGTGTGGCGGAGTACTTAAGCGGGGGGAGATTGTGATAGCCCTATCCCGATCCTGCAGTAGTTTGGGAACATTAATGTAGTTCTACAAAGCATTGATACCGACATGAGACATGGATACGATATGATATTGACATGCCAATACAACAATTTTGAAAAAATGAGGATACAACATGGCAGGAATACATTAGTTAATTAGTGTAATATAACTGTGTGTTTATATATATATATATATAGGCATGCATTTCCTTTTAGATGATAAATAGTATGGTAATTTTTATTTAAAATGGAATATATCCACCATTCATTCAAAATTATCAATTACACATTTTATAAACTAATATGATCATCTACTACATTCATATCATGGAATATTGGTCCATCAACAAAAAAATAAAAAAAAGAAAACAAAAAAACAACTCAAGGGCATTACTGATGGTGTGCAATGGGCATGACTTGTAGTTACTAGAAAAAGCGAACAACCTAGTGAGCCATGTTGGTATGAACGTTCCAAAACATGGTACATTTTTGTTCTGGAATGTTAAATCTAATGATCCAAAGTTTTAATTTAATATTTTTTACATTTTAAAAGTGGGGCATCATTGCATTTTAATTCTGTTTCTGTCATTACTAATCTAGTTCTCAACAGAAAACCTCTTCTATATTTGGAAACACCTCAACATCCTCTCCAAAATATATAGGTGCCATTACATTTTTTTTTAAAATGCCACATTTTAGAGCATGTACCTATATACTACGATCCCTTTCCCAGTCACGAACGGAAACTTTCCACGTTCTAGGTAACATGGGTATGACTCATCGAGAAATTATATTAAATTCAAAAAACAGATTAACAAAGAGTGGAACTGGCTATGGCTTTAGAGAGGCGAAATTCTGGGGGCAGAAGGTCCAGTGGTGCTCTATAAGGCTAATGCAGCAGCGCTAGGGCTCCACAGGACAACCATTCCAATGTCAAAGAACCTTCAACTCCTAGTCTCTCAACTTCTTAATTAATATTTGACATGTATCTGATGCGTATCGGTGAGTGTGGGGCAGGTGTCAATATCTGGCACTTGTTAGACACTTGACACTTCATGCCAGAAGAGTCGGTGTTTCCTAGGATTGTGTGTTATAAGCTTGGGCAAGATTATTACAAAGCAACTTTTGGCTTTTAGCATTTTGGACTAGTTGGCTAGCCCAAAAGTTCTTGGGCTAGTAGGCTTATATCTGGGCATTACAAAGCACCTCAAAAACAATTCACGTATATATATTGCATCCATTTATGTGATTTAAGTCATTATAATTTTTGTTTTTCAAGCCATAGATGGCAGAATCTTAGATTATTTTGATTGGTCATATCCTAATATTTTGGCCTGCTGTTACAGGCTCTCTTGCATGCTTCTGTTGCCTGTCATCGGAAACTCATTGTAGAATGGGTTCCCGCTGGTGATCTTGAAGATGCAACCGCTAAGGAGGTTAGTACTCGAGACCAAATTCACCATTGGAAATTTTCTTTCTATTATGTAGAAAAATACTAAATGATTACTATTAACACTATTGTAGGCCCCTGATGTTTATAAAGCTGCATGTGAAATTTTGAAGGTAACTTCTGTTTAGTATTCATCTTGAATTAATCCTTTTAGCTTATGTTATATTATTTTTTAACCGCTTTGTTTATTCTATTCTTCTACATAACTTTTTCAATGCAGGGTGTCGATGGTATACTAGTTCCTGGAGGTTTTGGTGATAGAGGGGTACAAGGGAAAATTTTTGCAGCAAAATATGCCCGAGAAAACAAAATTCCATTTCTTGGAATTTGTTTGGGAATGCAAATTGCTGTCATTGAGTTTGCACAATCTGTTCTTGGTTTGCAAGATGCAAACAGCACAGAGTTTGACCCTGAAACTATGAATGCTTGTGTGATACTTATGCCAGAGGTATGCAATTCTGCATAATGTTCAATCAAGTCGGCATTTAATTTTGTGATCTGATCTTCTGTAACGACCTTACGTTATTCTCTGGTTCACTTGGTAGGGATCAAAGACTCATAAGGGAGGAACCATGCGGCTGGGAACACGGAGGACATATTTCAAGGTTACTGACTGCATGACTGCGAAATTGTGAGTGTTAGTGACTCCTTTAAAGTATTGATTATTATGTACATCCATGCGCATCCACACCAGCATGCACTTGCGTCTGCCTGCACAAGTGTAAACATGTTTCTCATATTGACAGATGAAGTTAACTTGTCAGCAATAGGTTTTTTTCCTTCTTTTCCCCAAAATTTTTAGCCTAATCTTGTAAAGTATTGCCATTTATTTAATTAATAATCATACAATTCTAGATCTGAAAATATTTGACAGATCCTACACAAACAGTGCTACTCATTAATGTCATCATGGTTAACCAACTTATGTGATTTTGACTTTATGTTTAGGTATGGCAATGCAAATTTTATTGATGAGCGACATCGACATAGGTATGAGGTAAGTGATGTTTGTGTGGAAAAAGGGGAAAAGATTCTTATTGTTGTATTAGCATGCTCTGCTGAATTAGTTTGATGTAATGACTGATTGGGAAGGAATAATTTATGTTGTGTAGGTAAATCCCAGTATGGTATCCCAACTTGAAAATGCTGGCATGTCATTTGTTGGGAGAGATGAAAGCGGTACGCGCATGGAGGTAAGTATTATAGAAATAAGAAGGAATCTATTGTTCCATGCATATGCATACTACGCGTAATTATGATGACCATAAATAATGGTTCACCTTTTTGGGGAGCGCTGATTGCAGGTTATTGAACTTCCTGGCCATCCTTTCTTTGTTGGGGTTCAGTTTCATCCTGAATTTAAGTCAAGGCCAGCAAAACCTTCTGCACCATTCTTAGGTATATATAGATCTACCTTCTGCCCCATTTACTCTGTAGTTTGATTTTTAAAATCTGCTGTGTGATTTATTGGACTTATGCTCGTGAATACCTGTGAGGGAGATCTCGAACTTTTAACTAGAAAACTTCGGTTGTGGCCTACATATTCTTGGAATATTTTAAGTTAAGCTGCTAGCAAGGATACTGTGGCAAGGTTGAATTAAAATTTATGTGATTTTGTACAATTGACCAGATTTCCCTTGTTTTTGCTAGAGGGATTCTCTGTTTGTTTGTTAGTATCCATGAAGCTGGGTCATTTAGCCATGTCCTCAAAATATTTTATTTCTTTATAGGAAAGAATAACAGGTTTTTATTGCTATTTTTTGCCATTGGTTTAACCCTTTGATTTTGCTGCACTTAACTGAGTCGAGCCTTATGTTTCCATCCTCGTGGGTCAGCGCACAAATTGTCCTTTTGGTAGTCAGATCCATCTTAGATCCATTTGATGTTGATTGCTCTCTCTACTAAAAATTTGTCCCAACTTTATACAAATAATGTTTGTTTGTCTCATCACATTTTATTTGTTATACTGTTCAACAATGAAATGCCAAGAGAGCAATCTCAGCATTAGTATTTTTTAATATTTTTTTTACAGAACTGAAATTCGGTTTGGTTCTTTAATGCACCTTGTTACTGAGTGTCACTAGATCAATCCACCCTGACCTATTTTCTCATTAAACTGTTTGAAAACATTGAAAGACATTTTTCAACTCTTGAGCAATGTGAGAAAGCCAGATGTTACTGAGAAATTTGAGACTAATCAGTTTGGCTTCAAGGTTTAGGTGTCTTTTTTTCTTAATTTTTGAAGTATGTAGTTAAATACCCTTCACTTACATTTTGGGGGGAAAAAAAAAGAAGGGAACAAAATTGGTCAATAGGAAAACCTTAACCATCCCATATACTTCCAGTCAACAGTTGCCCATGTTTTTCCCACTCCTTTTTTTGAGTTCAGTTTTACTGTTCTGCTCACACTTCATGTGTGTTCAACTCTTCTTGGTAATGAAATGGAGCCATAGGTTGGGGCAAAGAGGGGTTGGGGGATAGTAGCCATCATGGCGACATGGCCATTATGCTGAGATTATTTAACTGTGTGCACATATACAATCACAAATACATAAATCAAATGACTGATTTCCTCCAAAAAACTGGTTATTAGGCACCATCCAGTTGTGTTTGATGTGGACTGGATAAATTACAAACATCATTTCAAGAAGGAAAGGTTGATCTCTTTGGAAGTACTACTAGCATTTAAGTCAACAAACCAATTGGCTTTCATCTTGAACTGCATAAACTTTATAATGTTCTAGAAGGGTGCTGAAGATTGGCCAACAAATTAACAACTCAACTAAAACTTGTCCTGATATTTCCATCTGCAGTAGTAGTTGTGACGCAGTTTATTGCATTCTCAATATTTACTCAGTGAAAATCATGCAGAATTTCTTAAGTTCAACATAGCTGAGAATGTTGAAGTTATGCTTTCACTTCAGTAGGTTTTTCTCTAGTGCAGAACCAGTTTCTTTGGGACACCTAGTGTAGCAACCTCCTGTGATGGTTGTCCATTTAATATAAGGTCTGATCTCATGAGAAGTCATGCTCAGGGCATCCTCGTGATTGCTTGCACTTACTGCTAGATAACCTTGTTTGGGGGGGGGGGTGTTCATTAGGATGTTGTATTGAATAGAGGTAACCGCTATATTTGGTTTTACCTTTTTTTAATTCTTTCAGGAATCTTTTTGTTTTTTTTTAGTTAATAATCTGCACAATGTCAGCACTTGCTGAAAAGAAATGTCGATTTAATTTCTGTACTAGGATTTTTTCCCCCTTCTCATGTCTTGCAAATAACACTGATGCTTCTGGGTTTGTTTCTGTTTCAAAACAAAAAGAAACAAAAAACAAAGTCAAAAAGGAGAATACAAATGTAGTTTGAAACTTACCCACTTGTGTGTAGATTAATTTGCTGAAACATCTAATCCTGATTTAAATTCCATTTCATGTTCACAGGACTTATAGCAGCAGCTTGTGGGCAGTTTGATGCAGTCCTGCAGAAGATTGGTCATGGCCATGTAAGCAAGGTGGCTGCAAAGAGAAATGGTTTTTGTAACGGGCAATCAGTGGTGAAAGCCCACAGAAATGGACATGCGAATAGAACCTCCAATGGGTCACTAAATGCTGTGTATGGCAATGGTAATGGTGTGCATTGCAAAGAGAGCTGGTGATTGTTTTTTCTCCATCAGTGTTCTTATGGTCCTGTTGTGCCTTGGAAGGGTTTTTTCGCTAGCCATCCCAGATCTCTGTACAGCCATGAGTGTTTGTAGGTGTTTAGAACTCAGGAAAATGTTTTTGATATGTAGCTTTATTCCGAGTCTTATGTGATCTCGCTGAAGTTTTGAAGCGGATTTAACTTTTTCAGCGCACAGAATATATGCAGCCCAATGATTTTTGCTTGTGGGATTGTAATGCTTATTGATTTTGTGGGACTAGTAATTTCTTAACAGCGGCTAGAGAACAAAGCTAGTTGACTGCCTTGAGAAGTTGGTTTCAAGTTGCAAGAATATGCAAATTATTAATGATCAATGTAGGACTTGTAGTCCACAATATGCGAGACTTGGGTACAGAATATGGGAAAAAAAATGAAAAAGTATATAATCTTTGAAGATAATGTGATGTGTTCAACATTTTAAAATTCGTTTAAACATTCTTATATAATAGTTTATGATCCCTTTTGACATCATTGATTACTGTATGATATTTGTCATGGGCTCAAACGTAGAAGATTGGAGTTCAATTTCAAAATAACTTTACATGAACAGCATTTTGGCTGAATAGGGTCTTCCAGTTATGCTCTTAAAATGTAATTTATTTGTGGAGCGAATCTCAGCCTTGTAAGTTTATTTCTTTACTATTGATGGGGGATTTTTGGCCTTCCTATAAATCATGGTAGTCCCATAGTAAGAGAATGTGCATGTACAATTTAGTTGGAACCCTTCGTCCTAGAGATTGCAGTCTAACAATGATGCCGATTGACATGAAAATTTGTTGTGGCATATGAAAGGTTTGGTCCACTTTGACTTCTGAATTTCACATTTTATTCTTTTTTTTTTTCTTTTTGTTTTGTTTTGTTTTTATTTTATTTAGTATTTTTCCTTTGTCGGGAAGAACCTGACTAGAAAACAAACAAGTAAAAGGGAAAGGAAGACAAAACCAAAAAAAAAAAAAAAAGCCAGTTACCTAAAATCTTGAATTTAAGCAATAGACAGGAGAATTGAAGAACACTATGCAAAAGTTATTGAAGTTTTTGATTCAATAACTTAACCAAACTCAAATAACCTTGAGCTTATTATTTGTTTTTGGGAAAAGGCTTTGTTAGTTTTCTTTAATTGAGGCTTGAGAGGCCATTAGGAAGAAATCAAAAGCTGTAAGTTGTTATAAGATTGTTTGGTTCCAAAATCATATTCCTAGATATGCTATAATTCTATGGTTGTTTACTTGGAATAGAATAAAGACTTTGGACAAATTTGGCTCTATGGAAAAATATGTCTTTTCAAAACTATATTCTTTTCTTGTAGGTATACTTATCAAATATATTTTGTTATTATTGCTATGAGAGTCCATTGTTGGTCTGAAAAAAGATGGAATAATGAGTTGAGAAGAATTGCAATTCTAAGAGGAGCTATACTAGATCATAACAAGCTTATTTTAGCTATCAAAGTCTAATACATGGAGAGCAAGAAATCTATCCATCTCTAGTCTAAAAGGCTAGCAAGTCTGTAATTTTCTAGCCTTGACAGCTTGTTTTCTTTTTTCTATTTTTTGGTTCTATCTATAGACCTTGCTATATCTTGTGTACCTTTGAGCTCAATATATTCTTCCTACCTCTTTCCAAAAAAAGAAGAAGCAAAAAACAAATATCAAATTCATTGAGGACTTTGATCAAACACTTAAACTGCCAAAAGTTGAGAAGGAACATCAAATTCTCAACATAATAGAAGATAAACATGGGTCAATACCTTGAATGAGAATGATCAAACAGTGAAAAGCAATAACGGGAGATCATTGAGAGAAGACTGGAGAGAGGAAGACAATAAAAAGTAGAGGTGAAGATAAACCATATAAGGAAGAGGAAGGAAGAAGTAAAAATAGAGAGTATGTGCAAAGTAGGGGAAAAGACATCAATGACATGTGGTGGAAGAGGATTGCCTTAGGATCCCAATTGAAGGATGGCCATTAGTAATCACATGCCATGTGGGGCAAGGGAGGCATGCGTAAGATTGCGATATTGGCAATGAACGTTTTTTTTCTCATCAAAATAAGTGGCCTAGAGGTTACCATGGGTTGCTCCAAAGTTCTAGCCAAGATAATCAATTAGGTGGTTGGAGGCGAGACCTTAGCCTTTAGGAACCAAACGTCTTGACCTAGAGCCCTTATTCTCTAGCCTTCCATCTAGGGGGTCAAGGGGTAAAATAGGTGACCTAAAGGTTGGTTAATGTAGTTGAACAATTTTTGTAGAAGGCTTACAGAGTCAAGGGGATATTAGATCCCCTAGTACTAATGTTACTCCATATCCTTGGTAATCACCTTGCAGCCATTACAAGGCCAATTAAAAAGGAGTGCGATGATATTACCCTAGAATCACTGGGACTACCATAACTCCTGGGAGAATCCCTTGGCAATTATGAGTAATATAATTATAAGGTAAAACATGATGTCTAAAAAAGGTAGGTACATTTTATTATCCAAATATCCTCGATGCTTGCACCTAAAATACTCATTGAATTAAATTTTTGTACAAAAAGGCGATTACCCTTCTTTATAATTTCCAACTACTTCGAATCACTTGGTGCAGTCATAATTAGCAAAAAGAGAGTTGCAAAAGCTAGAAATGTCAAAGTTTCTGTCTTAATTTTCATTCTCGACATCAAAAATATTGTCTAACCTCTCTTTATCATTTCAAATTGCTTCGGAACGCCTAATGCGGCCAGAACAGCCAAAAAGATAGCAAAGAAACCTGAAATGATAGGATTTTGCCTCCAATTTCATGCATAAGGTAAAAAAAATCACTATCAAACCTCTTCTCACTATTTCAAATTACCCTAGATTACCTAGTGCAGTAAAAATTGATAGAAAAAGAGCAAAAAAGCCCCAAATGAGAGGGTTTTGCTTTGATTTTGGTGCTTAAGATAAAAAACACTATCAGACCTCTTCTTACCTTTTCAGACTACTTCGGATCCCTAGCTGAAGTAAGAATTGCCATAAAGAGAGTAGAAAAGCCTGTAATGACAACATTTTGCATCGATTTTCTTTCACAAGGTCATAATCGCTATCAGAACCCATTTGTTTCAGACTATCCAAGATCACCTAGCATAGTGAAAAATGACAAGAAAAGAAGCATAAAAGTCAAAAATAAAAGGTAAAAGCTAAAGAGAGATAGTTAGGACTCGCCAATCCTTGTTTTGGTCATTCGGTCAAAATGACCATCAAAATCATGTTAGATCTTGGAGAACAAGAGACTAATGTCCCAAGGATATTGTGTATGATGAGTAATAAAATGAAAACTAAGGCTATCTATATTGTCAAAGGAGTATTAAAGGTGTAGAAACCCGAACCCAAAAAATAAAGAGAAAATAAGAAAAGAAGAAAAGAAAACTTTAAAAGGGCAAACAGCAGGATTCGTCGATGAATCTCCTGTTTTCATCGACAAGTTCCCTTCTGTGACTCGTTGACAAAGTTCAGGCATTGCCGACGAAGATATATCGAGCGATAGGAAATTTTAGGCTGAAGGTTCATCGACGAACCCCTTCTTTCGTCGACGAATGTCCTTTTGCAACTCATCGATGAAGGTTCCATTTCGTCGACAAAGTTGGTTGAGTCAATAGCCTATAAATAGGTTTTTAACTTCTTCATTAAGAAATCTCTCTCTCTCTCTCTCTCTCTCTCTCTCTCTCTCTATCTATCTCTCTAAACCCGTGCCCTCACCCCTTCTCTCTACAATTTCTCACCATTCGTCGCCTGAATTGACGATCGGAAGTTGCCACGAGGATCTAGGAGCATTTCTCGACAAATCTAGCGGAGTGGATTTTTGAACTGGGTTTTTCCAGGCATCACTCCAAAGTTGAGGTAAGGGTAGAAATGAGCTATCTGTTTAGCATGTAATTAGTTAAATAGGGTATATGGGCCTGAGGATGTTTAATGGTTGCTAATATGGGATTTGAGTTGATTAAATTGGGGGAAATGTGGTTTCAGAATTTTGAGTTCCATATCGCTGTAGGGTGGGCTTTAGGAGCGTTATAGGAACCTTCTCAGTAAACAAGTAAGGGGATTATATTATGTCAGCTATTTTGTGAAATATGGACCGATTAAAATGCAGTATATGTTTTTGGGGAAATTGTTGACCTGATAGGTCACACCCAGTTTTGATCATGATAAATACTCTTGGTACTGATGGTTTGTACTAAGACTTGCATGCAGGTTTACCCTACACGTGTACTCAAAATGAAAGACATATCATGATGACGTGCGGTGTTCATGCCAATGAATAAAGAAGTTTTGTGTTGTATTTGCAATTCTTTTTCACTTTCTTCATTCTGGGATGTAATATTACTATGGACTATACACTCCTATGGCTTGTAATAATTTGCATCATGCATGATAGGTAGGTATGCTCAAAATGACCGTAGACTGACCATAGGGACCAAATGACCTTAGGGCACGGTCGAACGATGCCAGGTTTTTGGGTATACTTGAAGAGACCTTAGGTACCAACACATATGCACTAATAAGTCCCCAACATCACTCTTCACATCAGGGGAATTAAATTTGGCTAAAATGGACCTTAAATTGAAAAGGTAGAGAGGGGTCGGGTGATCGAACCCAAGCCGTGTAAAACAACTTGGGCAACCAAACAAGTCAACATGTTGATTTCGTGTTTTGGGCACCTGAACCTATATTAAGCGTATCTCCCTCAGGCACTCGAACCTGTGTTAGGTTCCTTTTCAACTACTCAGGCGCCCAAATGATCACGTTCAAAATGGGCTCGGGCGCCTGAATTGACTGGTTTGGTTAACCGAACTTGAAACCGAGCACCCGAACCTTGGACATTTAGCAACTGACTTTAGTTCAACCAATCAGTCCTCAATTTGGGCACCCGAACCATTAAATAATGGTTTTGTGACCGAGGATGTTCGGGCATCCAAATCTCAGGCTGGGCACCCGAAACTCTTGAGTTAAAACATTTTTACTGATTATTTTAAAGGGGTAAATGGGGTTAATTTTTATAAACCTATTCTAAACTTTTCTAATTATTCCCATTTAGTCCCTAACGGTCAAAAAATCCTACTTGCCTATGTATATATATGTTCATTTGCAATAATCAGCAAGGATTAGCAAAATCATTAAGGCCAAATTCTCTCAAAATTTCAAAATCTTATTTTAGCCTATACTACTCCCATACACTCAAAAGCTTCATTTTCCTTGATTATCCAAGAGTTGTGAGTGTATTTAGAGTGCTTGTGCTTCATTCTCTATTTGCTTAAATACTCTCATTTGCTTGATTGCTGATTGATTTTAACATTTAGAGTAAAGCTTAAGTTCTCCCACTGATTTTATTTAGTAGATCTTGTGTGAGAAAACTTAAAGGCTTGTGGCTCTTGCATTGTCATTACAAGTTACCTTAGCCCTTATTTTTGTGTGCAATTTTTTTTTTCAAAGCTTGCATTCAAACACTCCTTGTGCTTAGCATATTGAGAACATCTTACTGAGTTTGTTTGAATCAACTTGCTATGTCATGCTCCGAACCCCGAAATGGGACTCAGTGGTGAAAATTGTAATCTAACCTATCCCTGTATCCGATAAAACATCCACGAATACAGTACCAAGGATGAGGGTCTGACCCCGTGGGGTTCCCAGGCATCCTAAACACATCCAAACACAATCATATACGCAGCGAAAAAAGGGTCATTCTATATATACATATGTAGCACCATACCAGAGTCTATACAAGAGCAGAACTCTATCAAAACGTACAAACGGGTGCCCAAATACATCTCAAAATGACAACCTACCAAAAACACAGTCCTAGCACTTACCCAAGTGCTAACCGCAGTACACTGGCCACTACGCTCTCTATGCCAGAATGCTAGTTCCGGTTACTCGAAGGACCTGTAAAATGTACATACGGTAGGGGTGAGACACCTCTTAATAAGGAAAAACACAAGTTATATAGGTGTGTGGCATTTGAGTGTTATCATGATACAACATACACGCAGTTAAATGTAGTCCAGTACTAATTTACACAGTGCATACGCGCCCACATACACATGATCAGCAATCCCGGTGTCGTCACACCCTTCGGCCTGAATCTAGCTCGCGACATACGGCATTGGCCCGTAGCCAACCCGCGAACACGGTGCCACCAGCACATGGCTAGTCCCTGACTCCTATGGCATCATACCAGCACTAATTGGTGGATCCACACCCTTCGGTCTGATCTGTCGGTATAGGCTCACGCCCTCGAATATAGAGCCGAACACTCTTGCCTACGTGGCAGGTGATAAACACACGCCCTCGAATATAGAGCCGGACACTCTCAGTACCTAGAACAATTTGGAATCCCGTTCCTATTAGCATTTCAACAGTCACACACACATGCATGCTCATATAACCAAACAAACCACACCCATTTGGTAATCTAAATCATGGTTTTCCAAAAAAATATAGTTTAGACGAGTCAAGGTACAACCATCCCAATAACATAGTATAAATCAACATATACATTCGGTTTTCAACAAAACTAGGGATGCAGCCCGTCGCCCCCTTTTTCCTAAAACTGTAATAATGAAAAACCCATAATTTTCCCTGTTAGACCCCCCCAAATAAGTAGCCAAAACACACATAGGACCGTGAACCACAGTTCTACCTAGTCCGATTTAAAAAATAACCAATATAAACACAGTTCCCTTTACCTTTTCCCCGAATAGCAAATCCCGAACTATAAGTCCCCTAAACAGCGAATCGAGTTCCAAAACCTACAAATCACAGTACAAAATATACTCACAAGACTATTCCTTATAAAACTACAGGATTAGAATTGAAAACCGAGCCTTACCTCGATTTTACGCCGAAACCCGAAAATCTCCAAAACGGGATTCCGATCCGTAGAACTTGTAAAGAATCCTTCCATGATCCTCATGGTAACTTCAGATTCATGATTCCAGAAACGATTGGTGAAGAAATCTAGAGAGATAAAGAGTAGGGAGAGTTCTAGAGAGAGAGATAGAAAGAGATAGAATTTGAGTTTCTTAATGGTTAAGCAATGAAAAATGATATTTATAGCCCTTTGACTTGAAGAACTCGTTGACGAGGCTCTATAGTCCTCTCATTGACGAGATGGTGTCCTCATCGACGAGGCTCTATAGTCCTTTCGTCGACGAGACAATGGATTCGTCGACGAATCTTGATATTACCGGTTCCCGAAACTTCTCGACTTCTTCTCGTCGACGAGCCTTTGAATTTTGTTGACGAGAAGGACGAAGACTTCGTCAAAGAAATTTGGCTTCGTCGATGAGGCTTGCTTTTTTACCAAAATGCCCCTTTTTAAATATTTAAAAACCATTATCAAGAGTCGGGTTCTTACAACCTCCCCTCCTTATAAAAATTTCGTCCTCAAAATTTGTACTCTCTCATACATGAACTCATTTATACAATCGAACACATATATACCAATCTAGAGAAAAATTGGTGACTACTACGACGTAGCCCCATCATACGCATACATATACATACCCTCACTTATGGCGGAGGAATACAGTGGATACATATACAACTGTCTTAGGAATTCACAATATACACACTCCCGATGACTAACCACCTATCCCAACCCATAGTAGGATCATGTACGAGTGCTCAAAACAATTATGGATACTTCCGGCGTATTTCCGTTTCTAGTTCCCAAGAAGCTTCCTCAACCTCGTGGTTTCGCCACAATACCTTCACTAACGGTATCTCTTTGGTATGAAACTTATGAACTTTACGGTCCAGAACCTGAACAGGTATCTCCTCATATGCTAAAGTATCCCCAATTTCCAACTCATCATAAGTGATAACATGTGATGGATCCAGTACGTACCTTCTCAACATGGATACGTGGAACACTTCGTGGACCTTTGAGAGTGCTGGAGGTAATGCAATCATGTAGGATACCGGACCCACTCGCTTAAGAACCTCAAATGGTCCGATATAGCTTGGGCTCAGCTTGCCCTTCCTCCTAAATCTCATCACCCTTTTCATCAGAGCAATACGTAGATATACCTTACCTCCCACTTCGAACTCTAACTAGCAGCGGTGAACATCTGTGTAACTCTTCTGTCGACTCTGAGCTGATCTAATCCTATCTCAGATTAAACCCACCTTCTCAGACTCCTACTGCATGAGTTCAGGTCCTAACACCTGACGTTCACCAACCTCATCCCAACACAGAGGAGATCGACACCTCCGACCATACAATGCCTCAAACGGTGCCATCCTGATACTAGACTGGAAGCTGTTATTATAAGCGAACTCTACAAGTGGCATAAACTGTATCCAGCTACCACAGAAGTCCAACACACAAGCTCGCAACATATCTTCCAAAATCTATATCGTCCTCTCTGACTGTCCATCAGTCTGGGAGTGGAACGCTGTACTAAAAGTAAGCTTCATCCCCAATGCCTCCTACAATCTCATCCAGAATCGAGAAGTAAACCTCAGATCCTAATCCGATACTATGGACACCAGTACTCTGTGCATTCTCATAATCTCATGCACATACAAGTCTGCTAGCCTACTCAAAGGATAGCCAATTTTCATTGGTATGAAATGAGCAGATTTCGTCAATCCATCCATGATCACCCAAATAGCATTCTGCCCATGAAGTACTGGCGGCAATCCAGTCACAAAATCCATGGAAATATGCTCCCATTTCCACACCGAAATAGGCAAAGGATGCAACGGCCTTGTCGGCCTCTGATGTTCAACTTTCACCTACTGACACGTCAGACACTGCTCCACGAACTGAGCAATCTGCCTCTTCATACTAGACCACTAGAAGGTTTTGCGTAGGTCCTGATACATCTTTGTACTACTAGGATGTACCATATACATAGAACGATGCAACTCCTCTAGAATAATCCTTCTGATCTCATCATCGTTTGGAACACATAGTCTGGTCCCAAACCTTAACACACCTCCCTCAGAGATGTTAAACTTTGCAGTCAGTCCCTGTTGTACCTTTTCCATAACCTCTGCCAACTCTACATCACTAGCCTGCGCAGCTTTTATACGCTCAAATAAGATCGGTTGGACCACCAAACCAACAAGATAAGCCTGAGCCAACCACCAACTCTATACTTGAGCTCTCCAAATCCCGTATGATGTGACACTGAGTCACAACCGCAGATACAGCCGTAGGCCTTGACTTCCGACTCAATGCATCAGGTACCACATTAGCCTTCCCCGGGTGATAACTGATCGTGTAATTGTAGTCCTTGATCAACTCTAGCCACCGTCTCTGCCTCATATTCAACTCCTTCTGCGTGAAGAAATATCTGAGACTCTTATGGTCAGTGAAGATCTCACATTGCACCCCGTACAAATAGTGTCGCCAGATCTTCAGTACATATACCATAGCAGCCAATTCTAGATCATGCGTAGGGTAATTCTTCTTGTACTCTTTCAATTGTCGAGAAGCATATGCCACTACCTTACCTTACTGCATAAGCACACATCCCAGACCTTTCAGAGACGCGTCACTATAAATCACAGACCCACCATCCCCCGAAGGAATGGTCAACACTGGAGCAGTAACCAATCGGTGCTTCAACTCCTGAAAGCACTGCTCGCAGTCATTGGTCCACTCAAACTGGACTCCCTTCTTAGTCAATCGTGTCAGAGGTCTAGACAGTTTAAAGAAACCCTCTATGAACCAACGATAGTAACCCGCCAATCCCAGAAAACTCCGAACCTCCTGCACATTCTTCGGCCTTACCCAGTCGACCACAACTTCAATCTTGCTAGGATCAACTGATATACCATCTCCAGTAACCACATGGCCTAAGAACGCAATCTAACTCAACCAAAATTCACACTTCTTCAGTTTAACATACAGCTTCTTCTCCCATAGAATCTGTAACACTAACCTCAAATGTTCCACGTGTTCTTCCATACTCCTCGAGTACACCGGAATGTCATCAATGAATACCACTACAAATCGATCTAGGTACTCATGGAAAACCTTGTTCATCATATCCATGAACACCGCCATAGCATTCGTCAACCCAAATGGCATGACCAAGAACTTATAGTGGCCATATTTGGTTCGAAAAGCAGTCTTCTCTACATCCTCCGCTCTAACCCTCACCTAATGATATCCTGACCGCAAGTCGATCTTCGAAAAGACCTGCGTTCCCTACAACTGGTTAAAGAGACCATCTATACGAGGTAAAGGATAGCGATTTTTCACAGTCACCTTGTTAATCTCACGATAATCAATGTACATCCACATCGACCCGTCCTTTTTCTTCACAAACAATACTGGAGCTTCACAGGGTGAAACACTAGGTCGAATAAAACCCATGTCTAGTAATTCCTGCAACTGATCCTTCAACTCCCGAAGTTCTACTGGAGCCATCTGGTATGGAGCTTTAGAGATCAGTGCCTTACTAGGCAGCAACTCTATCGCAAACTCCACCTCACGATTCGGAGGTAAACCAGGTAAATCATCTGGAAACACATCCGGGAATTCGCTGACTACCTAAATGTCCTCGAGTCTCAACTTATCCCGTGGCGGTTCCTTCATACAAACTAGGTACCCCTGATATTCGTCCAAGATTAGCCTCCTCGCCTGTAGTGCCGACAGAATTTGTGGTGCTGGACGCACACACGATCCCATGAATTCGTACTCTTGCTCCCCAGGAGGTCTGAAAACTACCACCTTCCTACGACAGTCGATCACATCATAAATGGAGAACAACCAATCCATCT
This sequence comes from Malania oleifera, assembly GCF_029873635.1. Lineage (NCBI taxonomy): Eukaryota > Viridiplantae > Streptophyta > Magnoliopsida > Santalales > Ximeniaceae > Malania > Malania oleifera. Next base: position 3,798,393 of record NC_080428.1, read on the forward strand.
CCAAAATGACATCGAACCTCGACATGTCATATATAACAAGATTTACCGGTAGTAGCTTTCCTTAAATTTCCACTGGGTAGTCTACCAACATCTTCTTATAGAAACATACACTCCTAGATGGCGTAGTAACAAATAACACCTCATTCATGACTCGGGTCTCAAACCCACACCGTCTCACAAAATTCACAGATACAAAAAAGTAGGTTGCACCCGAATCAAATAAAATAGAAGCCTTATTCAAAAGCAATAATAAGGTACTTGTCACCACGTTCCCTGCATGCTCAGTGTTCACTGGAGTAAGAGAATATACTCTGGCCGGAGCTGTATTCATTTGAACAGTTCCCCGAGGTATCTGATTGCTCCTTCGGTTCCCACTGAATGCATGCACATCTCACTTCTGTGCATGACAATCATGAGCCATGTGACCAGGCCAACCACAGTTATAGCAGTTACCTTCAAAATATTGACACTCACCCTCGTGCTATCTGAGGCACCTAGTACAACGACCACTAGTATGGCTCCCCTGAGAATCTTGGTGCTTGGTATTCTGGTGATAGCTCGAGCCCTTGTTCCTTTTCTTCCATGATCCCTGACGAGATCATGTCTGAGAACCAGAAGGTACTATCCTCTTCCTCGATTCTTGATCTACCTCGTCCTCTCGGATACCGATCTTAATCACCGTGGATTTATCCACCAACACCGAGAACTCGCGGATCTGAAGCATACCCACTAATCTGCAGATATCCTTCCTCAAACCATTTTCAAACCTCCGAGTCTTCTCATAGTCGCTCGAAATCAAACATCGTACAAAGAGGGACAGCTCTATGTACTGAGCCGCATACCCTTGCACCGTCATACTCCCCTGAGTTAGAGTAAAAAATTCATCTGCCCTTGCATCATGTACAGATTCTGGAAAGTATCTATCAAAGAAAACCTCCTTGAAATGGCTCCACGTTATCTCCTCTGAACCGGCTCTCTGCTTCTCCAGCAGACTCACCGCAGTTCACCATCGACCCACCTCCCTAGATAGATGGAAAGTAGCATAGAGGACTCACTGCCTATTCGTGCAGTGTGCAGGACTTCCAGAATTCTCTTAGTCTTCTCCATCCAGTCCTCTGCTGTTGTTGGGTCAGGTCCTCCAGAGAATGTCGGAGGATGCATACGTGTGAACCTCTCAATGGTGCACCTTGCAGAAACAGGAGAGCGCTCGCGTCTCCTCACACTCTGCCCGATCTCCCGTAACACTTGCCTCATCAAACCTTGAGGCACAGAAGGAGACTCATCACTCGCTGTCTCCTCAGAGCCACTTCCCAGGTCATTATCCTTGGGCTCCATTCTGCAGCACAATAGGAATCTATTAGTATTCCCTATGACACATACATTTAACACAATAATTTACACTAATCGTGTTAACTACTCCCTTCCAGTTCCAGGTCTATCCTATCACACCGACACGAAAGTCATCAATTATCTACCCTGCTTTTATTGGAATCATCATCCCAGGAAAAACACGGAATACCGTCGAAAAATCCTGGTTTAACAACTGAACAACCCTTAACCAACTCTACCCATATCCAACATCTTTTACTCTGGTATGTACTCACAGCTAAGCCTAACCTAGTCTACAAGGCCTTACAACCTGGTTAGCTCTGGTAGCAAGATGTCACGTCCCGAACCCCGAAATGGGACCTAGGGGTGAAAATTGTAATCTAACCTGTCCCTGTATCCGATAAAACATCCACAGATACAGTACCAAGGATGAGGGTCTGACCCCGTGGGGTTCCCAGGCACCTTAAACACATCCAAACACAATCATATACGCAACGAAAAAAGGGTCATTCTATATATACATATGTAGTACCATACTAGAGTCTGTACAAGAGCAGGACACGGGTTCTATCAAAACGTACAAACGGGTGCCCAAATACATCTAAAAATGACAACCCACCAAAAATACAGTCCTAGCACTTACCCAAGAGCTAATCGCAGTACACCGGTCACTACGCTCCCTACACCAGGACGCTAGTTCCGATTACTCGAAGGACCTATAAAATGTACGTACAGCAGGAGTGAGACACCTCTCAGTAAGGAAGAACACAGGTTATATTGGTGTGTGGCATTTGAGTGTTATCATGATACAACATACACGTAGTTAAATGCAGTCCAGTACTAATTTACACAGTGCATACACGCACACATACACATGATCAGCAATCCCGGTGGCGTCACACCTTCGGCCCGAAGCCGGCCTGCGACATACGACATTGGCCCATAGCAAATCCGTGAACATGGCGCCACCGACACATGGCTAGTCCCCAGCTCCCATGGCTTCGTACCGACGCTAACTGGTGGATCCACACCCTTCGGCCTGATCTGCCGGTATAGGCTCACCACTCGAATATAGAGCCGGACACTCTTACCTATGTGGCAGGTGATAAACACACGCCCTCGGATATAGAGCCGGACACTCTCAGTACTTGGAACAATTCAGAACCCCGTTCCTACTAGCATTTCAACAGTCACGCACACATGCATGCTCATATAACCAAACAAACCACACCCATTTGGTAATCTAAATCATGGTTTTCCAAAAAAATATAGTTTAAACAAGTCAAGGCATGACCATCCCAATAACACAGTATAAATCAACATATATGTTCCCTTTTCAACAAAACTAGGGATGTGGCCCGTCGCCCCCTTTTTCCCAAAACTGTAATAATGAAAAACCCATAGTTTTCCCCGTTAGATCCCCCCAAATGAGTGGCCAAAATACGCACAGGACCATGAACCACAGTTCTACTGAGTCCGATTTAAAAAATAACCAATATAAACACAGTTCCCCTTACCTTTTCCCCGAATAGCAAATCCTGAACTCCAAATCCCCTAAACAGTGAACTGAGTTCCAAAACCTACAAATCACAGTACAGAATATACTCACAAGGCTGTTTCCTACAAAACTACAGGATCATAATTGAAAACCGAGCCTTACCTCGATTTTACGCTGAAACCCAAAAAATCTCCGAAACGAGATTCCGATCCGTAGAACTTGTAGAATCCTTCCATGATCCTCATGGTAACTTCAGATTCATGATTCCAGCAACGTTTGGTGATGAAATATAGAGAGAAAGAGAGTAGGGAGAGTTTTAAAGAGAGAGAGAGAGATAGAACTTGAGTTTCTTAATGGTTAAGCAATGAAAAATGATATTTATAGCCCTTTGACTCGGGTGAACTTGTCGATGAGGTTGTGTACTCGTCGACGAGGTAATGGATTCATCGACGAATCTTGATATTACCGGTTCCTAAAACTTCTCAGTTTCTTCTCATCGACGAGCCTCTGAATTTCATTGATGAGAAGGATGAAGACTTCGTCGACGAAATTTGGCTTCGTTGATGAGGCTTGCTCTTTTACCAAAATGCCCATTTTAAAAATATTTAAAAACCATTATCAAGAGTCGGGTTCTTACATGCTAGCATATTTAAAAATTTGATCGTGTAACGACCTGCTTAACTTACTACATAATATACCATATTAATTATCATTAGCTTAAAATATAGCAAAGTAAACCCGAACCAGTGGGTAACGGGGACACACTTGTCATACACAGCGGAAACCTAAGCAGCAGTGAGCATATATTCCATACACTCAACCATAAAATACAATATACCAGAGTTAACTACATTCCACCATATACTATCTAAATACACAATCCTCAAAGTCACCAAAAGATAAAACTAGGATCTAATACCAAAAACCATCTTTTCCTAGTTCAAAACTTACCCTCCCAGCAGGGTAGTAAAAACTAGCTCAACGGTGGGTTCGGTCCACCTGTCTTTCTGAGTTTTTTGAAATGATTTAAGCTAGGGTGAGACACCTCTTAGTAAGGAAAATGAACTAAATATAGTTGCGTGGTAACATGAATATTTAGTGCTATAATAATTTATACAATACATGTCACATACCTGAAAACACAAATAATAACATAATTGAGTGAGCATATAACTTCATAATTTTTTTAAATCATACTGTATCTAACTATTCATGAAATCATATGATATAACTAGTAATTGTGAAATTTACCCAGGAAGAATAGCTAGTTGATATCATGTATTACTCCCTATGATGGGTTGTGCAGCCCGAAGGTAGGACTTGACAATGGTTGGCCGACCATTACTGAGTCAAAAATGTTTGTAAGTACGATGGGCCCGCCACACTCTGGTCCGGACTGCTAGGTGGATGTCTACAACTCTACATTGAAAGCCACATTGACTATCCATCTCCCACCCCATCTATAATAACCTAAGAAATTTATCAAGGCTTTGTCGACGAACACAGGGGTTTCATCGACGAAGTATCATGAGGACCTCGTCGATGAAGACACGTCTTGTCGATGAGAAAATACCGAGAGGAGATTTTTGGAAGTTTGAAACTCATCGACGATGGGTCAGTCTCACCGACGAACTTTCTTCAGGACTCGTTGACGAGATGACATGTCTCGTCGACGAATTTGGGTCTATAAGTACTTCTAAAATCAAAATTTGACATAATTTCAGCACAGAGTCACCCTATCTCTCTCTCTAAAAATGCCCCCTTCCCCTTCTTTCTTCGATCCTGGCTCCGTTTCTTACCAGATCGAAGATCTGAGGCCACCATGATGCTTCTGGTGAAGTTCTCTGCAAGTTTGCCGAAGCTAATCGTTGGTGGAGTTGGTTTGAAATTCATCCCAAATTCAGGGTAAGACTTTTACTTGATATTTGGCTTTCCCTGTAGTTGTAGAAAACCTAGTACGCGTAGAAATACTAAAGTTTAATTTTGGGAAATATTGTTTTCAGGGTGTTGATCGGGGAACCCAGCAGGTGTTGAGTGGATTATTTCAGGGGCTTTTTTAGGAATCAGGTAAGGGGATAAATTAAGTTAGTTATTTTATGAAAATGTATGTATATTATTACAACATCTAATTTCAGGAAAATAAATATATTTATATATGCTTTATGTTTGGGAAATGCTGCTGTAAAAAATGATATGTTTAAATATGTATGAAACCTATTTAGTGTGGCATGAGTAGAATTTATAATGAAATACTGTTTTTTGGGAATATGATAAAATATGGATTTTTATAATGAAAAATCGGCGTACGGGCATAGAATTTTTACATGTATTGCTGGCATATGGGCCGAGCTATGAATATGTTTTGCCGACGTACGGGCCGAGCTATGGATATGTTTTGCTAGTGTGTGCTATGGATATGTTTTGCCGGTGTACGGAGCTATGAATATGTTTTGCCAGCGTACGCGCCGTGCTATGTATATGTTTTGCTAGCGTACGGGCTGAGCTATGGATATGATTTGCCGGCGTACGAGTTGAGTTATGGTAAAATGTGAAATACTGGCGTACGGGCCGACGATTTTCATGATATACGTATATATGCAAAATGATGTGATGATATTGATTTTTCAATTAATAGTATAAAATATCCATGTATCACAGTTTGATTATAGCATGACAGCAAGGAGAGAGAGAGAGAGAGAGAGAGAGAGAGAGAGAGAGAGAGAGAGAGAGAGGCATATAAATACAAAAATAGAACCCTACTGGTTGTTCTTTCATTCAAAAAAGAATCAAAAGAAACATGTGTTCATAAGAACAAAAAATGGACGGCTATGGCTATATCAAGACTAAAGAGTCTCTATGTCAAATTTCAAGAACACCAAAGCATTTTGTTAAGAACTGTAATGGGAATCTTCATAGAATCATATCTATCTCCTTCAACATTTAATCTAGGCGCTTCTTCAGCCTAAATGTAATGTGAAAAACCACACATTCACAATCCAAAAAAATGATGAGCGTATAATCATAATGTTGAGCTCAAAGCTGCCATAACTACACTTTTACTAAGCATATTCAAAACTTGTTTACCATGTTCAAGCTTGTTTACTAAATTTTTAACCAAGGTTGTTAGAATCAAGATCCCACGTAGGATCGTTGGATGGATCTACAGGATCAAATTGTAGAATTAAATCATGGATTGTAAGATTCTACTTAGTACGTACAATGTGAAATAAATTTAAAAAATTAGGTTTTTGGAATTTCATGCCAACTCTCACTAACAAGCCCAAAAACTTGGTAGCAAGTTTAAGAAACTAAAACAAATTTCAGGAATGTAGCTAGCTTGCTAGTTAGTATCAAGTAGTACAAATTTTGACCTAAAAATTTGGAAAACTTTTGTTGAAGGAAGAAGAACTTTTTGTTAAAAAGAAAGCTACATGCTCCATGCTTTGTGGAAAAAATAAATAAAAAACAAAAAAAGGTAATGCATAAGCTACAAGCTTTCAACTTTAAGCTCTCAACCTAACTGTACAACTCCTTATTTGTTGAAGCTCTCTACCGATCTTAAAGCTCTCATTTAGCCTCTACTATTGCTAGAAGTAATGGTAGTTGCAGATAGACAATTGGGTATGTGCCTATCAAGAACTCTAAACTCACAAAACAACCTTCGATTTCAAGGGAAAAGAGCTTTCAAGAGATGCTCAACTGCTCTCTTGACTTGGATCAAACAAATCCTAGGACATGCTCGTCATTTTGCCCTAATTTTGATGCATTTGGGCCAATTGGACCAAATTTTGTGTCCATTGCAAAAGTAAAGTGTTTGAGCCAATAAAAATATGTATTGAGCCTTTCTCTTTAAATTCCTAAACAAGAAAAATTCATATTCCATTGCACCAGTAGGATTGGTAGGATCCCAAGTAGGTACGCAATCCTAAGATCCTACGGATCCAGATAAGATCCTACTAGGATCCTACTTGATTAAGATTCTTCATAGAATCTGAATCAATTAGCCAAGTTTGGATTGTAGGACTGCAAGATCTAAATCAGGATTTTGATAACCATGTTTTCAACCAAGCTAAAGCTTGAGTCAAGCTTCAAGGCCCATCGGAATGGGTGGGACACTAGAGGAAGTGGCTGTAAAGACCTGAAAATTTAAAAGGATTAAAATAATTTGGAAAAAAAAATAATAAATAAAATAACGAATAAATAAATAAAGGGAATGGCATGGAAAAAAGAAAATAAAAATAAAAATTAAAGAAATTAAATTAAATTAAGATAAATTAAATAATTAGTTATTAAATTAAACATTTTTACATTGGATTTAAAAAAAAAAAATAAAAATAATTAAAATAAGAGAATATATATATATATATATATATATATATATATATGTAAGATAAGTATAAGATAAAGTATATATAAAGTAAAAGAAGAAAGAAAAAGAAAGAAGAAGAAGAAAGAAGAAGGAGAAGAAGAACAGAGGCTGAACGCAACCCCCCTCTCTGAAATTTTTTTTTTTTTTAACTTTCCTGCGCGTTCGTCTCTGTCTCTCCTTCTTTCAATTTTTCGTCGGGTTTGCATCGGATCAGGAAATGAAAGGTGCCGTTGGATTCCTAACTCTACCACCGACATTTCTACTGGAGTAGATTTGTCGTGAGAACGACCTAGGCACTGCTCCTGAGGAAAGGTAATTTTTTCCCTTTTTCTCAATTTCATGTTAAATATGCGGTTAAATCGACGATCAGACACCACCACCGGGTCCTAGTCGTCGATATCATTATTTTGACGTAGACAATTTTTCAATTGGGGTTTTCTAGACCCTACTCTAAAGCGAGAGTGGGATTTGAAAAATTTGGCAATTTGGCTAAATTTAAGGGTATATTTATTTATTTAGAAATTATGGCTCTAAGAAATATTTAAATAATATTTTAATTAGGAATAATTTATTCGAATTAAGATTTTTGATTTAGGTTCCAGGTGAGCGCCACCGGTATTTTTCGGGATCCCTGTTGGCGTAGTTCAAGAAATCAGGTAAGGGGGAAATTTATATATTAAATAAGGTTTTTTATGAATTAAAAATGACTATGTGTTATTTATGTATATATGTTTTTATGTGGGTTTAAAATGCCAGCCATGAAATTTATAATTTCTGAGTCTAGGATTGTCGATATAATTGTGTATATGTGAAAGTGAACGAATGGAAGTGAAAAGAATTTTCTGATGAATTAAATAAGAAATGAAATGTATTTGAGCATATAAATGTTAAATGTGGGTTGAATTATTTTATGAGAAATATGTATAAATTTTACTACTAAATTGTGTGGCATGAGAATCTGTGCAAATTATAGGTTAAATGTATGAGATGTAGGCTAAGTAAGTAAAGCAATGAGAATAAAATATGATATGGACAATGTTACTTGTGTATGTTAAATGCAACCATGTAAAGGTACGACAACAGAAAGCCGGGTTAGTAGATTCTAACGCATTTCTATGTGGACAAACTATAGCAGATTTTAGAGCATTTTTATGTGGACTAACAAATGACGGCTAAAGAGTGGCTGTAGTCAAAATGAATGAAATGAAAATGTTATGAAATGAAATGACAAGGAATGATAATGCAATGAAATGAAATGTGAAAAGTGAATGATACAAATGGGAAAGAGTCACTTAAAGTGAAACACAAAGAAATGTTAAGTTATGAACATGAAAGAATGTGAATGATTGAATAATGATGCTAAGAATGACGTATTATGATATTAGAAGTGTGTAGGTACGTAGATCATGTTACGATTGGGTGAGGCGTACCTTTCGCTTGAGGGCTTGTTGAGTAAGGTGAGTGCACTAGTACCTTCAGATGTGGTAGTAGCTGCATAATGCACTAGGGGCAGAGGGAACCTACTTGTATGGGCGGGTAGAATTCCCTATCCTTAGGGCCTTTGCCAGTAAACTATTGTTGAATGCGTGAGTACGAGATCAATTTAACACTTGAGGGCTTACTGAGTAAGGTGAGTGCCCTGGTATGCTTAAATCGTGACCTTTGCGTTGCTAAATGTATCAGAGCAGAGGGGTGCTACTTGTATGAGTGGGTAATCACCCCTATCCTTGGGTAATCTTGTGGGTAAACCTTTGCATGTAATTGTTAGGTTTAGAAAATGACTTTCAGTGTTATGTTAATGATTTGCAAATATTATAAAATGATATGTATAATCTCATGATGGTCAGACGCTGAGTTTAATATATTGTTTCTTCCCTTACTGAGATGTGTCTCACCCGAATATGAATTTATCTTTTCCAGGATTTTCTCAAGATCGAGCTTAGAGAGCTCGAGATTTTATTGCAATTTTGGTAAATAGAAAGAGAAACTGGTATATTTTTATGTTAATTTTGATATGTATATTTTATATTTTTTGATTTATGTTTTAAGTTTTATAAGATATGGATAGTCTTGAAACATACTGGTATTTGTGGATAATGTTTTGGAGACACGTATATATTTGAATACAAATGGATGATTAATTTATTATGGTTGGTAGTTAGAATTAGTAAACTCCGGTATTATGTTATATGAAGATTATGATTATGTTTTCCACTGCGTATATTATGGATTATGGATTATCAGGATTTTATCAAGTATAACGCGCTGAACCCGGGTTTAAGGGTTCGGGGTGTTACAGTTGCCTTGTTTCTCATGGAAGCCCTTGGATGTTTGTTTCCTGGGTTGCTTGTTTGTTCTTTCCTCTCACTAGTTTACGGTTTCAGAGTGGGTTATGTCTGTTTCCTAGGTTGTTAGTTTTTTCTTTCGTCTTACCAATATCGAAGTGGGTAATGGCAATAGAATTTGGTTTTGGGAGGATGTTTGGGATGTGTTAAGGGATCACTAGTGTAGGTAGTGCCCCATTTTTTTAATATTTCCCTTCTTCACAATGCACCTATCAACTCTTTCTTTTCTTTGAAGAGAGGCTCACTTTCTTAGGATTTCTATTTTTTTGGACATCTCAATGAAAGGCAAGCTGATGAACTCTTCAACATGATTAACGTTCTAGTGCTTTTTTGTTCCTTCAAATTGGGTGATGAGAGAATTCGGGAGAAGGATTCTAGGTCTATTTTTTTTCATACCAAACCTTTTTTCCTTTAACCCCTAAGCTCCCTCGCCAGTCATTTTCCTAGTCTTTTTCCCTGGATCCACGTCATATGAAAGGCTTAGTTTCCGTATTAAGATTCAGACATTCATTTCCACTCTCTCTCACTAGGCTTACTATGCACAACCTAATACAATACAAAAGACCACATTAGGCCTTGAGTCCTAACACGCACTCCATGTGCCATGAGTTCAATGGAATAGATGCATGACTTTACCTGCATTGCCAGGTGGCTAACTTTATTTGGAATGATCTCTTCTCACGTTTTGATGAAGATTTTTTTGGTGATTTTGTGGTTGTCATGAATATCCTGCAGCTGTTAGTGAGCTATTGGGGCTTTGGAAAAACCAAAAAGGAACGAACTTTAAGGAGATGCTCAATCTTTAATACCTTGTGGATCTTTTGGAGTGAGAGTAATTCAAGAGCCTTCATAGAACATACAACATCTCTTCATTTTTATGGGGAAAAACTATATTTTTTGCCTCATTTTGGTTCATTCTTTTAGGCATTTTTGGGATATCTCTACCTAGCCTGCAAAGGGACTAGAGGGCAACTTTTTGTAGTATACAACTTTTCTTTTGTTTCAGTGAAGGGCATCTTTCTCTCTTTGTACTTTGTTCTTAGTAACATGTTTTCCCTTATCCAAAAAAAATGAAAAAAATTTCCATCAAAAGAATACATGAAAAAATTATTCAAAACAAATGTTTTCTTAAAAATTTTTTTTTTTTTTCTAATTATATGTATATTTATCTTTTTAATTTATTATTCCTATGTGATGCAGGACGAGAAGCAGCTATTTGGATGGATCATTTCGACCCAATTAGGAGGCCTATGTCAAAGAATAGGGTGAATGGTTTAAGTATGTGTGTGTAGTTTGCTTGTATTACGATTATTTATGTTGTGGTCTTGTTTGTAGCAATTGTGTATTCTTTGGGTATGTTTGTAATGCAATGTAGTTTTAGGGGTATGTATGTAATTTCATGTGTTTAGAGGCTTTCTTATAAATAGTGTGTGAAAGCCATGATGCAGGTAGTTGTTTATGAATTTTGAATTGAATTGAACGTGAGTTTTTCCCCCTGTATCTCCTCTCTCCTCCTTTCCCCTTCCTTCCTTTATGCTACCCCTGCATCATTTGGTGTCAAAGCCCAACTTTGATCTCCATTCTAGCCCATCTTCGAACTCCATTCTTCCAATCTCCATTCTAGCTCAATCTTCTTCTCCATTAATCCTTCTCTCCATTAATCTCTCCTTCTCTATTACTCTCTCATCTCATCATTTTTGTTTTGAAATTTCAGTTTAAAAAAAAAAGGAAAAAGAAAAAAAAACTGAAAAACAGTTCTGCAGTTTTTGAAAATTTTTCGAAATTCCATCAACGTCCCCATTTTTTTAAAAAAACCACCTTCTCGATACCTTCTTGCAACACCACCCATCCCATTGAAAATAGAACCCCTTAAAACCCTCACCCTCAAGTTTTCATCGTCATCCAACCACCGTAGGAATCCCTGCGTGCTGGCTAAACATCTCGAATCTTCAACTCTTCGAAAACCCTAACCTCCTTGCTTTTTTCATCACACCATCAACAGCATTGAACTCCTCATCCCTTGATCTTCCCTCGACCAAAGTTTCATTGTAGGAGACTCAATGCCAATGACCCATGTGCCGGCTACTTGTGAGTGGAACTCTGCCCAAGTCATCTCTTGGTTCTAGTTTCATGAGAATTTGCTCTAGCCACAATATTTTGGATTCTCTCCATGATATTTTGACTTGCAAGGAGATATTTTTTTGTGGACATAATATATTGCAAGCAAGCATGATAATTTTTGCACAAAACCCTAAAATTGCCGCTGCTAGCATAAAAATTAGGATTGCTGCATTTATTGTTGAATTTACAGGTGTGGAGTAGCCGAAAGCCGCACCAACCCAGCCACCACCTTTGACAGTGAAGACCGGCGGCCACCTACACTGCAGATTTTGTTGAAATCTGCAGCCACCCTCTTTGAACTCTCCACTCCCTCTTGTATATATATATGTGTGTGTGTGGAGTGGTGATTTTGCTATGTGTTGTAGTGAGTTGTGAGAGGTGTGTGTGGGTTGCAGAAGAGTGTATGTGTAGTGTGCTGAGAGTGCAAAGAGAAGTGCAAAGAGCAGAGAGTTGTGGTGAGAGAGAGAGTTGAGCAGTGGCTTCTCCTTTTATTGTTTCTCCCAGTTTATAGTGCAGTGGTGTGTGCTCCCGTGGACGTAGGTCAGTTTGGACCGAACCACGTAAATCCGATGTTTCATTGTGGATGTGCTTGTATTTTCCTTTGTGTGTGATTGTTGCTCCAGGTTTATTCACCCAACAATTGGTATCGGAGCTTGGTTGGAGTAAAATCACGAGAAAAATTCCGGATTTTGAGCCTCTGTCCAGTAGCTCAAATTTTGATTTTGAGGCTACCATCAATCTCTCCTCGTCGAGACGAATCCAACGAAGGTAAACAGAGCTCAAACAGAGCTCGGACAAAGCCGCACGCGCCAACACGCGTAACCGGCATAATTACCGCCCTTCCACGTGCCGTCACGCGCCCTCACGCACCGGCAACTAGTCGGAAGAGATCCTATCGCGCACCCACTTGCCGGAGAAAGTCCGGCGAGCGTTTCAGAGGTTGAAGACGCCGACGTCAGCGCTGCGTCAGCCAGATCCCTCCCCGTCAGCGCTCCACGCCAGCGCCCCGTTAGCGCCACGTGGCGCCAAGTAAGCGGGCGAGTTAGCGCCACGTCAGCAGGGGACCGGTGACACGTCAGCGCGCACTGCAGCCCCGGACCCACGCCACATCATCAAGTGGGCCCCACGTGCCACGTCAGACTGCCACGTCAGCAGGGTTGACCAAGTTGACCAAATTTGACTGAAAGTTTGACCGGGCTTTTTGAAGTAATTTTGGGTCCATTTTTCGAGCGACTTAAGCCATTTCTAGGATTTTCGAAAGAGCTCTCACATCAAGATGTTTGACGGCACGAACTTCGGTTTCTAGAAAATGCAGATTGAGGACTTCTTGTTTGGTAAGGAGTTGCACTTACTACTGATGGAGAAGCCAGAATCCATGAAGGAGAGCGAGTGGGAGTTGCTTGACCGAAAAGCCCTCGGAGCCGTGAGGATGATGTTGGCAAAGTCTGTTGCCTTCAACATCAAGCACTTGACAACCACCAAGGCCTTTATGGATGCGCTATCTAACATGTATGAGCAGCCATCGGCCGCAAATAAGGTACATCTAATGAAGAGACTGTTTACCATGAGCATGTCTGCAGGTGAGAGTTTTAGCAGGCATTTGAATAATTTCAACGAGTTGTCGGATCAACTCGCCTCGGTCGGGATTACCTTTGACAGTGAGATCCATGCCCTATTAATTCTCAGTCAGCTGCCTAAGAGTTGGAAAGGTATTATCACTGCGATCAGTAGTTCTGCAGGAAAATTGAAGCTGAAATACGACGAGGTTATCAACATGATTTTGATAGAGGAGATCAGAATGCAGTCAAACAATGACTCCACTTCAAGTTCAGCTTTGAATATGGAAAGCCAAGGAAAGGGAAGCAGGCATGGACGATCTAACAATCGTGGTAGATCCAGGACTAGGCGGTCCAAATCCAGAGATTCCAGAGGTACTCAGGACACAGGTTCTCAGAGCAAAAAAGTTATTGAGTGCTGGAACTGTGGAAAGATTGGTCATTACAAGAACTAGTGTAGAAGTCAAAAGAAAGAGATGAGGGCAAAGACAAAAGCAAATATTGCTTTCGAAATTGATGATTTGTTGATCTGCTCTTTGGAGAGCAAAAAGGAGTCTTGGGTGTTAGACTCTGGAGCTTCATTCCATGCCACTGCAGCAGAGATTGCCTGGAGGAGTATACATCAGGTAATTTCGGTAAAGTATATCTGGGCAATGATCAACCTTGCGACATTGTCGGTAAGGGGACAGTGAAGATCAAAATGAATGGGTCAGTATGGAAGCTGAAGGATGTCAGACATATTCTAGACTGGAGGAAGAATTTGATCTTAGTCGGTCAATTGGCAGATGAAGGTTATAACACATCTTTCATTGGTGATGAATGGAAGATTTCGAAGGGTGCATTGACAATTGCTCGATGTAAGAAAAGTGGTACTCTTTATGTAACTCTTGATTCATGTATGTCTATTACAGTTGCTATAGGAAATGATGATAGCAACCTATGGCATCAACGACTCCACCTGAGTGAGAAGGGACTCAAGGTGATGCATTCAAAGGGTAAGTTGAGTGATTTACAGTCAGTGAAGATGGACACATGTGAGGATTGCATATTTGGGAAACAGAGGAGAGTTAGTTTCCAGGCAAATATCAGTACCCCGAAGAAGGAGAGATTTGAGCTAGTCCATTCAGATGTATGGGGACCAACAACCATTTCGTCTACAGGAGGAAAGCATTACTTCGTCACGTTTATCAATGATCATTCACGAAAGGTATGGGTTTACGTCCTGAAGTATAAATTTGATGTTTTTGATGCTTTTAAAAATTGGAAAGCGATGGTAGAAAATGGAACTGCTTTGAAAATCAAAAGGCTGAGAACTGATAATGGTGGAGAGTATGTTGACACCGAGTTCAAGAAATTCTGCTATGAGCATGGTATTAGAATGGAAAGGACTGTGCTAGGTATGCCTCAACACAACGGCGTAGTCGAGCGGATGAACAGAACGTTGACAGAAAAGATCACAAGCATGCATATGCAGTTAGGCTTGCCAAAGATGTTTTGGGCACATGCAGTCAACACAGCAGCTTATTTGATTAATAGAAGTACTTCAGTACCATTGGACTATTGCCTGCCAGAAAAAGTTTGGAGTAACAAAGAGGTAAGACTTTCACATTTGAAAGTTTTTGGTTGTGTTGCATATGTACATATCAATGATCATGTCAGGGATAAGCTAGATCTGAAATCCCAGAAATGCACTTTCGTCGGTTATGGTGGAGATGAATTTCAATACCGCATTTGGGATGATGAAAACAAAAAGGTGATCAGAAGCAGAGATGTGATTTTTGATGAAAAGGTGATGTACAAAGATAGGCACACAGCTAAATCCACCGAACCAGTTCAGAGAGAATCAACCTGTGTAGATATGGATGATGTCCTAGAGTGTGTCGGACACAACAGCAAAATGCCGAGAATCCTCAGGTGGAGGAACCAGTGGAGTAGATCGTCGCATCACCGTCTCCTACTCCAGCTCCAGAGCTTAGGAGATATACTCGGCCCCATGTACCAAACAAAAGGTATATAGATTATTTACTTCTTACAGATGGAGGAGAGCCCGAATGCTATGATGAAGCATGTCAGGCAGGAGATGCGAGCAAGTGGGAGCTTGCAATGAAGGACGAGATGAAGTCCCTTACCTCCAACAGAATGTGGGAACTAGCTCAGTTGCCCAAAGGTAAGAAGGCCCTTCACAACAAGTGGGTGTACAGAATCAAAGAGGAGCATGACGGTTCCAGGAGATACAAGGCTTGATTGGTAGTTAAAGGTTTCGAGCAGAAGGAAGGAATTGACTACACTGACATTTTTGCACCAGTTGTGAAGTTGACAACCATCAGATCTGTTCTGAGTATTGTTGCCTCAGAGGGTTTACATCTTGAGCAGTTAGATGTGAAGACGGCGTTTCTTCATGGTGATCTTGATGAGGAAATCTACATGCATCAACCAGAAGGATTCTTAGAGAAAGGTAAAGAGAATTTGGTGTGCAGGTTAAAGAAGAGCTTGTACGGTCTCAAACAAGCTCCCAGACAATGGTACCAGAAATTTGACGGCTTTATGCACAGGAATGATTTTCTAAAGTGTAATGCCGACCACTGTTGCTACTTCAAGAGGTATTGATATAGCTATATCATTCTGTTGTTATATGTGGATGACATGTTGATCGCAGGGCTAGATATAGAAGAGATTAGGAAATTGAAGCAGTAATTGTCAATGGAATTTGACATGAAAGACTTAGGCTCAGTGAAGCAGATACTTTGGATGCGAATCTCCAGAGATAAGCGACAAAGAACATTGCAACTATCTCATTCAGAGTACATTGGCCGTGTTCTACAGAGGTTTAACATGAGCAATGCCAAAGCAGTAAATACACCTTTGGCAGGACACTTTCTCCTATCCAAGGATTAGGTTCCCCAGACTGATGAGGAGAAGGACTTCATGGTTAAGGTACCTTACGCCTCAGCCATTGGCAGTCTCATGTACGCTATGGTTTGTACCAGACTGGATATTGGCCAAGCAGTGGGAGCAGTCAGTAGATTCATATCTAATCCAGGAAAGACTCACTGGGAAGCAGTGAAGTGGATCTTCAGGTACCTCAGAGGCACTACTGATAAGTGCTTATGTTTTGGCAAAGGAGAATTGAAAGTCAAAGGGTATGTAGATACCGATTTTGCTGGTGAAATTGATCACTGCAGGAGCACCACTAGAAACGTATTCATTGTTGGCACAACAGCTGTTAGTTGGATGTCGCAGACACAAAAGATTGTAGCCCTATCCACTACAGAAGCTGAGTACGTAGTAGTAACGGAAGCCAGCAAAGAGATGATTTGGCTTTAGGGTTTGTTGACAAAGCTTGGGTTAAAGTAGGAGAGGAATGTTTTGTACAGCGATAGTCAGAGTGCGATACATCTGGCAAAGAACTCTGCATTTCATTCCAGAACCAAACATATCGGATTGCTTTATCACTTCATCAGATCTCTATTAGAGGATGGAGTACTGACACTTGAAAAGATTCAAGGCAGCAGAAATCCAGCTGACATGTTGACAAAGGTGGTAACTACAGAGAAACTGAAGTTATGCTCAACTTCAATTGGTCTTCATGATTGAAGACAGACATGAGCACAACATTTGCATATACACTGGTTGAGATGTTGTCTAAGCCTCCAAGTGGGAGATTGTTGAATTTGCAGGTGTGGAGCTGCCGACAGCCGCACCAACCCAGCCACCACCTTTGACAGTGAAGACTAGCGGCCACCTACGCTGCAGATTTTGTTGAAATCTGCAGCCACCCTTTTTGAACTCTCCGCTCCCTCTTGTATATATATATATATGTGTGTGTGTGTGTGTGGAGTGGTGATTTTGCTATGTGTTGTAGTGAGTTGTGAGAGGTGTGTGTGGGTTGCAGAAGAGTGTATGTGTAGTGTGCTGAGAGTGCAGAGAGAAGTGCAGAGAGCAGAGAGTTGTGGTGAGAGAGAGAGTTGAGCAGTGTCTCCTCCTTGTATTATTTCTCCCAGTTTATAGTGCAGTGGTGTGTGCTCCCGTGGGCGTAGGTCAGTTTGGACCAAACCACGTAAATCCGATGTTACATTGTGGATGTGCTTGTATTTTTCTTTGTGTGTGATTGTTGCTCCAGGTTTATTCACCCAACATTTGTCGGTTTTTCTAGTGAATTTGTTTCATTTTTGTGTGATACTTACGATTAAAGACGACTTGAAGATCATTCTTAAATAATTCAAAGTGAAGTTTATGATTGCTTCATATAATTACATCATGGTGACCAATGTTGAATTGTCTGTAAGGTGGAGTTGTTTTCTAGCAGGAGACTATTATTGGTGCTTTGAATAGGCTAACAACCGAAGTTGCAAACTTAGGTAAAAGGCCCATGGAATTTCCTACCAAACAAGATGGTGGAATAGCTGCTGTCCCTCATGCTTTTGAGTTGTGTAAAGGCCGAAATAATCATTTGAGTAAGGGAGTTATTATAGAAGTCTTAGATTTTTAATGGTGATGGTTCTCCTAATGAGTTTGATGATTGGTCTATTCTTTGGAGTATTATTTCCAATGGTATGACATGAATGAGGCTAGAAAGCTGTAATTTTCTAAATAAAAATTAATGGAACTACTTGAATTTGGTAAATTAAACAAAGGGAGATCTTTATAAAGAGATTTGGGGAGATTACAATGTGGGATGAGAAGAAGTGAGCCATGCAAGAACAATTTTCTCCCAATTATCAGCAGCGTGTTCATCTCCAGCTCTTTGATTTGAAGCAAGAAGAAAATACATTGATGGAGTACACTAGTAGATTCTATCATTTGGTACTTGTGTTGATATAAAATAGAAATACGACGTTGTGAGAGTTTCGTACAAAAAAGGGTTGAAGCCAGCTATTGCCTCCAAACTCGATGCATGCCGTCTCATTACAGTTGGGGATGCAGCACAAGTTGCCACTCAGATTGAGGAGGACATGCAACACAATCTTCTTTAGGCTACATCAGCCCTTCAGTTTGAGAAGAGTACTAATGGAGTTCTACTAGAGAAGACAGTTGAGCAGTTGAGTAAAGGTGTTCATACTAATACCTCTTGGAAAGCCTACTGAGAATGCTGGAACAATTTCTAAGAGCCAATCATGACTCAAATGCTTTAAATGTCAAGGTTTTGGACATCAAGTTGTTCAACGTCCTAACCAATTCATGGTTGCTTCAGAAAAAAAAAAAAGAAAGAAGAAAAGTTGTTTAGTGCTTCAATGTATGCTTTCTTCCCACGACGTTAGAGAGACAGAGGATTGGAAGTGGACCAACATCTTTCAAACTCAAGTGATATGCCAAAAATAGCTTTCTTCTTTGATTATTGATCCTAGTAGTTGCACAAATGTAGTTTCTAAAGAAGTTGCGAAGAAGTTAAATTTGGAAGTTGAGCCTTATCCTGAACAATAAAAAATTGCTTAGGTGAATAATACCAACTTGAAGGTCCATTATCACTGCTTACTTACCTTATATTGGTTCCATTAAGGAGATAGTGCAATGTAATAACCTTCCTCTCAAAATTTGTTATATCCTTTTGGGCCGACCATGGTTATTTGATAGGAAGGTGAAGCATGATGGATATGAGAATTCTCACCCCCTTTACATTGACAACGAGAAGTATAAATGATGCCATCATGAATTCTTCCACTAACCAAGTTGAAGTGTATTGTTGATTCCTTTCTTATGAAACGAGATGACTTTATTTATGGAAACCTCCTTGGTACTTTCCCCAACTCGACATAGTCGTGTTCTTTTTGAAAGTGGGGACTTGATATGGGACGAAAAAAAATGGATGGATCATCTTGGCTCAATTTGGAGGCCTATGTCAAAGAATATGGTGAATGGTTTATTGTGTAAAAAACCTAAATGTGATTAGTTGTTTAAGTATGTGTGTGTTGTTTGCTTGTATTAGGATTATTGATGTTGGGATCTTGCTTGTAGTAATTATGTATTCTAGGGGTATGTTTGTAATGCAATGTAGTTTTAGGGGTATGTATGTAATTTCATTTGTTTAGAGGTTTTCTTATAAACAGTGTGTGAAAGCCACGATGTAGGCAGTCGTTGATGAACTTTGAATTGAATTGAACATGAGTTTTCCCCCCAGTATGTCCTCCCTTCCCCTTCCTTCCTCTCTTTGAATTTCTCTATGGCCGCAAAACCTTGATGCTGCCTCTGCACCACCATGTTGTGTCGTGACCTAATTTTTTTAGAAATTGACATATCCTCATGTCTGTTTATGTGCTTATGCAAAGAGTTGCAGTACACAACCAAGTTCTCTAGAAATTCATCCAAGACTGAAAAAGCCAAAAGGTATACCTTATTCCATTTTTCAGTATAAACAAAGAATTATGTTCCGAGTGGAGTAAGTAGAGAATGAACGATACTAGCTAAAGAGAAAAACATCAACAAAAAGGAGGGGGAAAAGAAGTAGTACAAAGTCCAACACAGATACAATAGGTGAGTAGGTATACATATTCGAGTGCATTAAGTCCCTTGCACACAAATTCAAAAAAAATCCTCAAGTTTTCAGGGCTTGGTGCTATTACAAATATGTTGGAGTGCCTATTATGATGAACTGCTGCCATCAAAATTTTAAAGAATGTTTATAGAGTCACAAAAACGGAAAGAATAAAGCAGGCAAGAATGCACACAAAAAAAAAAATGTAAGTTGGTTTTCTGTGACCTGCAGCAAGTTGGTTTTCTGTGACCTGCGAGGTTTTCTGTGAACCCTAGCCACTGTCACGACGAGGAAAGACGACGATGGAGTGGAGTGTCTTCTGTGAACCCTAGCCGCCGTTGCAATGAGGGAAGACGACGATGGAGTTTTTGTGAAAGCCTAGTCACCGCGAGGTTTGACTTCCCCGTCTCTTGCACGCGTTGGAGTGCCTTGGTGTTTTGTCATCCTAGATGGCGTTTGGGGGTCCTTCTTCGACTCTCTTTCTGCAGCTCTGCCTCTAGACTTTGGTGAGGCTCCCTCTATCGGTGCTGTTGGAGGCTAGTAGTGGAGTTGGGATTGAATCTCGTGCAGATCCAAGGGAAAGGAGAGCACAACCATCCCCACCACTTTGAAGTAATCGGCTGCCTCAGCGTGCCGCCATCTCCGATGTAGGGTGTTGCAGTGGTAGTGGTTCTCATCGGAGAGTAGCAGCGGCGACAATGACAAAATGGGCTGCGAGAATCTAAGATGACGACAACGACGAAGTGGTGACAGCGAACCTGCGTCAGCGACATAGACAGAAGATGTTGGGCTGCGAGAATTTGAGACGGCAACAACGATGAAGTGGTGACGGAGAACCTGCGTCGGCGACATAGACGGAAGACATAGGTCTATCGCAGGTTTGGTTTTTTATTGATTATTTTTATTTTGCTTTTTGGCGTTCAATATGGAAAATAGGTAGCTGATAGACATGACCGCGCTGTCTATGGTAGCTGTTACCGGAGGTTCGAGGGGAGGTGTCGACACTAGTTTACAGGTTGCGGGGAGTGGTTTGGGGGATAATAAGGTTGAGAAGGGGGAAGGTTTCGTTGGGGAAAAATCGTTTGTGGAAGCATTGAAGTGGCCAATTCCATCTTCAAAATTCAAAATCCTGTTGAGGAAACCGGAACTAATTAATGGGGAATTAGGTTTTGTTTTCTTGGAGGTGGAGATGGAAAAGGCTGCTGAGGATCTGAAGTTTGCGTTGGTCCTTAAATTTATTTTTGCAAGGCCGTCTATCGA
This sequence comes from Malania oleifera, assembly GCF_029873635.1. Lineage (NCBI taxonomy): Eukaryota > Viridiplantae > Streptophyta > Magnoliopsida > Santalales > Ximeniaceae > Malania > Malania oleifera. The sequence goes on from NC_080428.1 coordinate 3,819,340, forward strand.
CGTCCTTCGGAGGCATATTATCCAATCCTAGGTATCTCTAAAGTCCCAATGATAAGTTTTATGAACAACTATCATGTTCTATTGCATTTGGTAAACGAAAAGGATTACATTCATGCATGGGCACGAGAAGGAAGATGGGTGGCAGGATGCCAATTTTGGCCTTTTAACTAGTCCGTGAATTTTGATGTAAACAAGGAGCCATTGAACGTACCTCAGTGGATTTTCCTACCAGGTCTACCTTTACATTTATATAAAATGGACTGTTTTGCAGAGTTTTGCCACTAGATTTGGTAGATTCCTGGGGACGGATAATGCCACATTATATAGAACATGAGCCACTGGTGCGAGATTATGTGTTGAAGTGGACTTGCAGAAGGATCCTATGGAGGGTTTTCCGTTGGTGGTAGGACAAAAGCAGAATTGACAAAGGGTAATATATGAGAAGAGGGGTTTCTATTGTAATAAATGTTGTAAGCAAGGTCACACCGAAGTAGTATGCTGGTTTGGAGTTAAGCCTAAGGATAAAAGGAAGGTAGGTATGAGGAAAGAGGGAGATGAGATGGTTTGGAAAGAAGTGGGTAGAAAAGAGAATATGATAGTTGAAGAGGAAGGTCCTGTTTTGAAGATTCGACATTAGAGGGTGGAGGAGAAGAAGGATGGAAATGTGAGTGGTCCGTCGAATGGGATTGAGAAAAATAAATAAATTGTGAATGAGGTTAATAATATGGGTACTCAAAAAGTGGATGAAGCTAATTTGGTAGAGAAAAATAGTGGAGAGAAAGCCGACCATTGTCAAGACCAGAAGACAGGGGTGGTTGGGGTGCAGGTAGAACTGGGAGGTTGTTCTAGGTTTGCCCAGGAAATCGGAGTTGTGTATGAGGGGGGGGGGGGGAAGTTGAAAAGGACAAGGATGGGGAGGTGATTTTGATGGAGGGGGTGGATGAGAGAGAGGGGGATGTGAAGGGTGTAGTGTGTAGGGATAATTATGATGTGTTGTCTGAGGGAGATATGGTGGTTTGCATTTATACTAAAAAATAATATCACTCGGATCTAGGTAATGTGACAGTGGGTGAGTCGGAAGGAAGAAATAAAGATGATGGTCAAGTGAGAAAGTCTAAGAGGGCTAAGGCAGTGCCTCAAAAGTTGAACTTATGATTGACAAAATTATGTTTTGGAATATAAGAGGGTTGGGCACATCGAAGAGAAGATTGAAACAAATTGTGAAAGATCCAAAAGTTTTGATTTTGGCAGTTTCGGAACCTTTTCAAGATATAGAAAAGATAAGAAGGTGGGTGGTGAATTTGCAATTTACTAACTTTTGCTCTAATATAGAGGAAGGTGGGAAGATTCAGCTGTTCTGGAAAGATGATGTTCAAGTGGATTGGGTGGGTGCCTCAAATCAATGTGTGACAGTTTTGTTAACAGAAGATAGAGGTTCTTTGCTTCTTACTTTTGTATATGCTAAATGTTATCATATTAAGAGAAGAGATTTATGGGATCAGCTTCAAGGGCTGTCGAGTTTTGATGTGGCTTGGGTTGTTATGGGGGATTTTAATGTTATTCGGTCAGATGAGGAAAAGGTAGAAGGTAGACCTTGCTTTGGTTCGTCTATGGCTGAATTCAATGGTTGTATTAATAGATATGGATTATTGGACCTCAAATTCGAAGGAAACCAATTTTCATGGTGTAACGACCAACAAGGTTTGATGAGAAGTTGGCCGAAACTGGACATGGTGCTAATTAATAATGTTTTTTTTTTCTATAAAATATGGTGAAACTAAGACATCTTTATTGAAAATAAATACTTCAGATGATTCTCCTATCATTTTACAGCTGTGTGCAAGTATGAAGAGGTATGGGTCAGCGCCTTTTAGGTTTCAGAACATGTGGACGTCGCATGGGGATTTTTTGGAAGTGGTTGAATCATCTTGGAGATAACACATTGTGGCGAATTCAGGATTGTGTAAATTGGCGGGTAAATTGAAAAGGCTAAAACAAAGGCTTAGGGTGTGGAATAAATAAACTTTTGGTCGTGTTGGTGGTTTTATTCAAGAGTTGGAGGAAAGGGTGGAAAAATTTGAGAATTTACTACAAACAGAGTACTCGGAATCACTTGAAGAAGAGTTCCTTGTTTCTAAGGCTAAATCGGAGGTTTGGTGTAGAAAGGAAGAGGTTAGGTTGGCACAGCAAGCAAAGATGAAATGGTTGATTAATGGTGATCAGAATTCAAAGTTTTTTCATGTTGTGATTATGCAAAAAAGGCGTAACTCTTGTGTAAATTCAATGGTGCTTCCTGATGGTTCAGTGTTGGAAAATATGTAGATGGTCCATGATGAGGCTGTGAATTTCTTTGAGCAAGTGCAAAGGTCAAATCTGGATGGTATTATCCATTCGGTGATTTTTGAGGAGTCTATAGGTCAGTTGAGGGAAGATCCGACTGAGGAGGAGGTTTTTGATGCTATTTCTTCTATTTCAGTGAATAGTAGCACAGGACCGGATGAGTTTGGGTATTCTTTCAATATTACCTGTTGGAAGATTATTAAAAATGATGGGATTGATGCAGTAAGAGAATTCTTCAGAGGTGATATGTTGCCTCGGTATTTTTGTTCCTTTTACATAGTGCTTATTCCTAAAGTAAAGGATCCTTAGTCTTTTGATAAATTTCGGCCGATAAGCCTTTGTAACGTAAGCTATAAAATTTTCTCCAAAATCCTTATTGGTAAGCTTTCATTGGTGATGAGTGATTTAATATCTTTAGAACAATGGGCTTTTGTGAAAGGGATGAGTATTTTTGAAAATATAACACTTGCTCAAGAGATGACAAAATTATTACATAGGCGGGTGAGAGGAGGTAATATAATGCTAAAGGTTGATATGAGCAAAGTGTATGATCGAGTGGAGTGGTAGGTGGTAGATCAGATTTTCCATGCTCTTGGTTTTCCAGATTGGTTTTGTAAGTTGATTCAGAATTGTATTTCTACTCCTTGGTTTTCTGTCATGATGCATGACACTTATAGAGGTTTCTTCAAGTCAAAAAGGGGCTTGAGGCAAGGGGATCCGTTGTTGCCGTATATTTTCATCATCATGGAAGAAGTTCTTTCTAAATTAATTAAAAAAAAGCTGTCTGAGAAGCGGATTTTACCGTTTGCACATCCATGTAGTACACCTATTATATCACATTTAATGCACGCGGATGATGTTGTTATATTTGCTAATGCTGGAAAAAAATTCGTTAGATAGATAATGGAGGTGATTAAGGAGTATGAAAACTAGACTGGGCAAACGGTGAATAAAGATAAATCAGCTATTTTTTTCTCAAAGAAGTTAGGTGTTCAGAGGAAGGGAGAAATTCTTCAAGAAATTGGTTTTAGTGAATGTAAATTTTCTTTTATGTATTTGGGTGTGCCGATAGTGGATGGTAAATTGAAGGACTGTCATTTTGACCCTTTAATTCAAAAAATAAGTAGGAGAATTGAGGGCTGGAAAAGTAGACTGTTATTTCAAGGAGGTCGTCTAGTTTTGTTGATACATGTGTTTTCGAGTATGTCATTGCATCTGTTAGTTGTTCTAAATGTCCCGAAACTGATGATAAAAAAGATACAAGGTATGTTTGCTTCTTTTTTCTAGGAATTTAAGGATGGAAAAGAAAAAATGAAATGGAGGACTTGGAAGAAATTGTGTGTTTCTGCAGATGGGGGCATATGAGTAAGGGACATTTCGAAAGTTCAATGGTCTTTGTTCATGAAGTTTGGTTGGCATTTATTAACTCAACATTTTTTATGGGCTAGGTTTTTTAAAACTAAATATGTGAAAGGAGGACATATTGCTCGTTGCAGACCTCATGGATCGGATTCTTTCTTTTGGAGGAAAATTCTGCAGGGTATACCTGATCTGTTAAGTAAATCTAAGTGGAAGGTTATAGAATGAGATGTAAAATTGTGGTATGATAAGTTCTAAATTCGGGACCTTTGTTTGCAGAGTGTGCAGATGGTGCGCATTCACATATCAGATTAAAAGATTTGGTTATTAATAATGCGTGGGATGTGGAAAATTTGCAGAGGATTCTGGGGTATAATAAAACAGAAGAAGTGATGGAAAAGGTGGGAAATCCTAGAAACTCTTCGGACCTACTGCTATGGCTCCCGTAAAAGGATGGTTGCTTTCATACAAAGTCCGCATGGGATGTTATTAGAGTTAGAGCTCTAAAGTTTGATTAGGCAAAGTGGGTTTGGAATAAATGGTTACCGAAGAAAATTGCTATCTGCGTGTGGAAGGCCGCTTTTGAGTGCTTAAGTGTTGATGAAAAGGTGAGAAGGGTGGGGGTTTCGCTGGCTTCGGCGTGTAATTGTTGTGAGATGAGACAGCCAGAAGATATGGAGCATGCATTAAATAAGGGAGACCTTGCTACTGAGGTTTGGAGGAAGGATTCGGTGGAGGTAGGTATTCCTTTCTTTAGATAACAAAGTTGGAAAGAAAGAGTCCAAATATGTTTTAATAAGGCTTCTAGATTTTCTCAAATGGGATCATTGATAGGTTTGATTCCTTGTTTAGTAGTTTGGAGGCTGTGCAGAAGGAGATATGCAGTTCGAATGGAGGGAAAATTAGAGAGTACTACAGATGTGTGGCTCTCCATTAAGTATTGGGTGGGGGTTTTGAGCAAGAATATGACAAGAATGACTCAGTTAAAGGATGCTGATTATCAGATATTGCAGAATCTAGAAGTGCAAATTATGAATAAAAGAATTAAAACTATGCAATGTATGAGATGGCTAAAACCGAGGCAAGAGAGGTTGAAACTAAATTTGGTTGGGAGCAGCTTGGGGAACACAGGGCCGGCGGGTGGTGTTTGCATCCTTAGAGACCATACAAGTTCGTTTGTTTTTGATTTTTCAAAATATTTTGGTTCTTGTTCAAATAATGAAGTTGAATTGAGAGCTGTGTTGGAGGGAATAAAGATTTGCAAACATTTGAACCATATTAGTATTGATATTGAATGTGATTTGAATATTATTGTAAATTGGATAAGATCCAGTAGGTGCTCCTTATGGTATTTGTGGGATTTTTAGGAGCAGCTGATCGGTTTATTGGAGGGAGTAGACTTTTCGAAAAAGCATTGATATAGAGAAGGGAATAAAGTGGTAGATGCCTTAACTCGTCAAGGTGCTATGGGGAGGAATAGTTTGTTTACAAATAGTAGTCAACTCCCTAGAGTTATCAATGAGTTGTATAAACTGGAGAAGATAGGTACGACTTGGTTTTGGTTTATGCATTATGTTCTTTATCTTTTGTTTGTTTTGTTGCTTGAGATTTGTTTTGTAGGTCCTTGTTTTGTTTTGTTTTGTTTGGACTTGTAATCCTATTTTGGTTGGTTGTTGGTGTTGTTTTTTGGGAGACCTTTATAGTTTTGTCTTTTATTTTTCTCATTGATGGTCTTGTAACCACATTATTCTTCCGGTAAAAGTGAGGGTTTATCAATAAATAAATAAAAGTGTCGCGTTTCTTTACAAAAAAAAAAAAAAAAAACAATACCCTGCAGCAACAGATCATGTAATGGCCAAACCAAGGGCAGCCGATTTCCCACGGCCACAAGCAGCAAGCAGAGCAATGGTGCTTTTAAGCGTCTTATCCAAAATTGCATCGAGAAATGTAATGACAGAGTTCCCCTATTCAAACATTGTAACAAGTTGACTAACTCTAAGCTTCCTAAGTGTAAGAAAAAATTTAGTCAACCCAAGATCAGAGTTGCATGGATCAGGAAGGCATTCTTACCTGGTCCAACGTACAACACTTCTGAATCAAAGGACCAACAGGAAAATAATCATTTAGTGGATCTTTTAGATTCTTTAAGCTCCGTTCTGCTTCTGAAAGCCCCTCAGAGTTCTTCAATCACCAACCAGAGTACAAAGAAAGTAGATTATTAGAGCTTAAAGCAAACTAGAAATCTCACCCATCAGTGATATTAAATATAGTATGATAAATTTATATTGACACCCTTATATATAATAAAATAAAGAAATATTTTTCCTCCATCTTTAATTGAATGGAGCAATACCCCAAGCAGTTTGCTCGGGACTCCGAGAAAGCACAAAACATGTCAAGGCAAGTTTAAGTCTAAAAATTTAAAAGAAATTTAAAAAACAAAATCAGAATTACCTCTTGAACTAAAACTGGGATAATTGACTTCATATGGGATGAAATTGGCAGAATATTCAATTCATCATCCATAGCCACACAAGCTTTGCATGAAGCAAGTGATAGTAAGAAACGTTCATTAAAGCACCCAGTGGCCTCTGAATGGGATTCTGTACGGAACCACTCATGAACATCTTGAAAATCAGCAAGATTTTACTGAGTTTGATAATGAATAACCACCAAAACAATGTTCCAAGAGTGCTACTTCAATAAGCTACAGCATTCGGGACACATAATGTGGTGGTTCTGACCATACATCCTAGCATAAACTTGCCAAAAAATAGTTAAATATAGATTACTTCAGCAAGTTATATAAAAGCAGTCAAGACATCTTGTTGCCATCAAAATGCACATGCAATGAAATTGATGCGCCAGCAAGCAGCAAAAAAAATTCTTTTTTTGATAGAAAAAGAAGATTTTGTTAGGAAGAAGAAGTACAACGAGCAGCATAAGTAATCCTCCTTAAAAGATACAAAACAAAATAAAAATAAATCAAAACAGTAGAGCCAACCAATCGCTCTGTAAATCAGAAAACAAAAACCCTTTGAAACACCCAGCTGCAAGAAACCACAAGGAGGCCAAATGCTGAATCCTATTCCAAAGCTTAACGAAAGACATCTTCTTCCCCACAAAAAGTATGAGCATTCCATTCCAAGAAAAAAAAAAAAAAAACCCCCACAAAACTGCAAAAATTGCACACCTCCATAGGGCCAAAGCATCCTTACCCCTTCCAAAAGTTGAAAATTTGATAGCCAACAAATCTTCCACCGACTCCAGACGCACCCAATTCTCTCTAAATAAACCAAAAAGAGTGTTCCACATCCTCCAAGAAAAGGAGCAATGCAGGAAAACGTAAGAAGCAGACTCCGAATTTTGAAAACAAAGAGAACAAGTATCTGATGATAAAGCCTTAAATGGCCTCCTACTCTGCAAGAGATTGTCAGTGTTAACTCTATTAAGATCACCAGCCAAATAAAAACCTTAATCTTAGAGGGGAATTTTTTACATAATTAAAACTTTATTAATACAAGAAAAGAAAAAAAAAATTATAGAAAAAAACAGGACAACACTTCCTCCTTTGCAGCAAAATCAAAAGGAAAGAAGAAACAAAGTATTCACATCAATGCTGTCTTCCAAAAGGATCTATGAGGGGACGATAACCTTCCAAATGAAAATAAAATACAACTGCAAAACTTTATTGAACTCTTTTAAGAATATAATTTAAGACCCTCTGTGATATAAAAAGTAGATGAGAAATCAACATATTGAGAGAAAAACAAGAAAATAATGAAATAAAATATGCGTTGGGATCCAAATGCAAAACAAAAAGTGTGATGTGAAGTAGACCAAAGGTCTATTTCAGCAGTGGGGAGATGTGATTCATACCATAATGTACGAACCGACTATTTTCACACCGTTGTGAAAGGGTCGTGCGGCACTAGTTAAAGCACTCTTGTTTAACTAGCTAACCTATCGTTTACTAACATTCATCCACGAAACACTTTCATTAACATTCATTCAAATAGCAGTGGAAATAGTAATCAATTCATGAAAGCAGTGGCAAGCAGGCAGTAAACATTGAATCCACGAAATTCATTAACAACACCTCCGTTGACATTGTGTGTTTAGCGAGGGAGGCAAGTAGGCTAAACACGTTGACAATAGTTAGTGAGTTTTACAATGACTGATGAACACTCGCCCTCTCCTAAAGAGCTTTCTAGGTCATTCTCATTCTAACGCTAGGAAACATCAAAGTGACCAAAGAGTCACACTGCCATATTTGGCATACAAAGACACTACTAGCAAAAAATAAACCTACACTAATATTTACATGATGGAAAACCCATCCCAAGCACACGAGACAAGCAGTCATAGGTAAGCATAATGCCCTGAACAAGCTTAACTCTTGACACATAACCATGGTGTACAAATGGGTGAGTGAGGGAAGAGAACGAAGGAGCAATAAAATTAACCCGCTACCCTCCACGGTTTCTATCGTTCTTGCAAGAAGATTTGGTGTCAAAGCCTCAAAATCCTGAAAACAAAAAATATAGGAAACTTAGAAAAAGATTGAAAAAAAAAAAAAATGCAACAATACATACTCTTGCAACATCACTAATAATTGCGGAAGAAGGCAATTCAGCTAAATGAAAGGAGGAGATTCAGTAACTACTTGTAGTATGCGCATACCAAAGGTATTGCCAAGAATTCTTTCCGAATCCTTGTACAAGCAATTTGGTATTCGTTAATTTTCAACAAAAAGTGAAAAAAGATTGACTGCCTCATGATCCCACACTCCTTGCTGCAATAACACTTAATCTGCTTTGCACGCTTTTTCTTGTGACTGCAAAAATAAAAGTAAGCTATCATGCTTGCGCATGTCAAAAATAAATTTATGAATTTAAAAAAAACACACACACACACACACACAAACAAAAAGAGATGCATACAACAAAAAGTAGCCCCTAGTTATGCTTATGCATACAATAAAAATTTGGCCATGGTTCTGCATACAACAAAGATTTGGCCATAGTTCTGCATACAACAAAGATTTGGCCATAGTCACATAGTACAAAAACACAAAAGATTATTGCAAGTTCCTCAAAAAGGATTGTCTTGAATGAGTTCATTCCCTGATTTCCATTTTCTTAATGAAATAATTCTTTTCTTTAAAACTTCCTTTTCCCTAGATACATTGTTCAACACTTCTACCAACAGCCAAAAAAACAAACTGCAAAAAAATAATAATAAATAAAAAAATGAGGCTGATCATGGGAGACTAGGTCTCCATTTGGGAGCGCTTAAGAAAAAGTGTTTATAGTACTTATCGCCTACTACAACAAACACTTATTATTGCAAAAAGAGATTTTCCAAACCACTTTCTTTTATAACTATTTAAGTGAATTTTGAGAAGTAATAGAAACTTTTTGGCCACATGTAAGTGGCACTGTTCATAGGCGGGTTCAATTGTAAATTTAAGAAAATTTAGTGACTATTTTATAATTTAAAAATACATTAAAAGGGAATTATATATTATTTTATTATGTATTATAATATATCAATTATTAATGAAGCATAATTCAATTATAAAATGAAGAATAAGAACCACCTATTAATTTAAATTAATATTAAAGATTAAATGTAATGCCTCGAACCCATAAACCCGAGTCCGGTGCGTTATACTTGATAAAATCTCTGATAATCCATAAACCAATATATACGCAGCGGAAAACATAAACATAATCTCCATATAACATATAATACTAGAGTTTTTTAAATCCATCTACCAACCATAATAAATTAATCATCCACCTGTATTCAAATATATACTTATCTCCAAACATTATTCAGTATTCATAATACCAGTATGTTTCACAACCTTTCATAATATCTAGAAGACTTAAAATACAAAACATAAAACATAACATATACATCTCAAAATTAACATAGAAATATATCCTTTTCTTTTTTCTATTCCCCAATAATGCTATAAAAACCTTGAGCTCTTAAAGTTCGATATCGAGGATGTCCTGAAAAAAAAATACATTTATATTCGGGTGAGACACATCTCAGTAAGGGAAGAAACAATATATTAAAACAGTGTGTGACCAACATGAGTTTATATATGACATATTATTTAACATTTGAAAATCGTTAACATAATTTCTGAAATCATTCCCTGAACCTAATCAAACATATGCAAATGTTTAACCCACGAGATTTCCCGAGGATAGGGGTGATTACCCGCCCATACAAGTAGCACCCCTCTGCTCTGATATTTAGGCAACCCAAAGGTCGCAACTAAAGCATACCAGGGCACTCACCTTACTCAGTAAGTCCTCAAGTGATAAATTGATCTCGTATTCACACAGTTCATACAAAAGTTTATCAGTGAAGGCCCTAAGGATAGGAAAATCTACCTGCCCATACAAGTAGGTTCCCTCTGCCCTAGTATGTTATGCGACTATTGCCACATCTGAAACTACTAGTGCACTCGCCTTACTTAGCAAGCCCTCAGGCAAAAAGTGCACCTCGCCCAAACATAACATGTTATATGTACATAAATACTTCTAATATCATAATACATCATTCTTTCTATCATTATTCAATCATACACATCCGTTTATATTCATAACTTAACATTTCCTTATATTTCACTTTAAGTGACTCTTTCTCATTTTACATTGTTCACATTTCACATTTTATTTCCATTTCATTTATTTCCCTTTTCATTTTATTTCATTTCATACCCAGCATCTTTCAGTTGTTTTACCCAGCATATTTCAGCTGTCATACATTTACCTAATATTTTTCAGCTGTTATAGATTTACCCAACCACTTTTAGCTATTTTACCCAACATTTTTCAACCGTTACACATTTACCCAACCACTTTCAGCTGTTACACATTTACCCAGCCACTTTTAGCTGTTTTACCCAACATATTTCAGTTGTTTTACCTAACATATTTCAGCTGTTTACATGGTTGCATTAACACAGACAAACAACATAGTTCATATAATGTTTTATTCACAATGCATTACTTATTTAACCTGCATCTCATACATTTAACATATATTTGTACAAAATTTACATTTACTCATGTCACACAATTTAGCAATAAAATTCATACAATGCCTGTAAAATAAGCCAACTAACATTTAATGTTTATATACTGAAAATACCTTTCATTTCTTATATAATTATCCTAAAAATATTTTCCACTTTCATCAGTTTATTTTCGCATATACATATCTAATAAACAACCTTAAACTTGAAAAAAATATAATTTAAATGGCTGGCATTTTACCCATACCAAAACATATACACGTACGTATAACACAATTTATTTTTCATTTAATTCATAAAAATTCTGATTTAATATATATTTTTTCCCTTACCTGGTTTCTTGAATTACGCCAACAGGGATCCCGAAAAATACCTGCAGCGCTCACCCAGACCCTGAAATTAAATTCCTAGTTCCAATAAATTATTTCTGAATAAAATACTATTTAAATATTTCCTAAGTTCATAATTCCAAAATTAATAATAATACCCGCAAATATACCCAAATTGCCAAATTTTTTAAATCTCACTCTCGCTTTGGAGTAGGGCCTAGAAAACCCCAATTGGAAGTTTACCTACACCAAAATGATGACAACCGTGATTAGAACCATGTGGTGGTACTTGATCGTCGATTAAACAACAGATTTAAAGAAAAATTGAGAAAATGAGGAAAAATTACCTTTCCTCAGGAGCAGTACCTAAATCGTTCACATGAAAAATCTGTTCCACTAGAAATGTCGGCAGCGGAAACAGGAATCCAAAGTCACCTTCCGTTTCCCGATCCGTCGCAAACTCATCGAGAAATTGAGAGAGAAAGAGACGGAGACGGACGTGAGCTGGGACGCTGGAAATTTTCACAGAGGGGGGGGGGGGTGACGGCCTTCTGACTTCTTTCTTCTTCAGTTTACTTTATATATATATATATATTTCTCTTATTTAAATTAGTTTTTTTTAATCTAATGCAAAAATATTTAATTTAATAACTAATTATTTAATTATTTAATTTATCTTAATTTAATTTAATTTCTTTAATTTTAAATTTTTTTCTTCTTTTTCCCACGTCATTCCTTTTATTTATTTATCTGTTATTTTATTTATTATTTTTTTCAAATTATTTTAATCCTTTTAAATTTTTGGGTCTTTACATTAAAAATACTAATTTAATTAATAATGTATTTTAATATAAATTAATATGAAAATCAAATGTTATAAATATAAAATAAGAAAAAAATTATTTTTAATAAAAAAATCATATTATATTATTTTTACTTAATTAAAATCAACAACTATGCATTATAATCAATTAATTATTAATAAAATATAATTAAATTATGAAATTAATAAAAAGAACCATCTATAAATTTAAATTAATATTGAATAAACTAAAATTTTTAATTAGTTAATAATACTAATTTTAACATAAAGTAATGAGATAATCATCTGTTCGAAACAGTGTTCTAAAATGCATTCGTGAGGTGTGCCTCTTGATACATTTTGAGCATAAAATGCTAACTTGAAAGGTATAAATCCTAAAATGTACACCTCAAGGGAGAATGTGTACGACCCCCCTCTCTCGACGAAGTTTCTTTCTTCCAAGCTTCCGCCACTCTACGATGACTCCTCCAGCTTCTCGTCTCTCTCCGACGAGTCAACGACCCCTTCCGATGTCTCGTCTCTCTCTGACGGCCCTTTCAGACCTATCGTCTCTTTCCAAGCTTGCATCGGCTTCGAAGACGACTCTAGCTTCTCGTCTCTCTTCGACAAGTCAACGACCCCTTCCAACCTCTCATCTGCCTTTGATGACCCCTTACGACGTCTTGTCTCTCTCCAATGATCCATTCGGACATCTCGTCTCTCACCACTGACCCTCTACAACCTCTCGTCTCCCTCCGTGACCTCCCTATAGCCCATCTGCTTCGACATCTCTTCTCAGTCTAAGGTCTCTCCTCAAACTAATTCAAGTATTCAACTCTCTCTCTCCAGTGTTGTTCATAGCAGACTCCTAGGAGACTCTCTGTCGTGTCTCTAAAACTCATTGTTTGAGTTTGTTCGCTAAAATTGGCCTCTATGGTATTTAAAAATTAAGTTTTTATTTTTTTTCTCCATTATTCTTAAATTTTTCTCATTTTAATACTATATATAAACTTATTTTATTTATTAATTATTTAAAAAAATACAGTTCCAAAATGCTTACGCCTTAAGGCTTACGCCTCGCCTCACGGAGGGTAAAACGCCTTGACTTACGCCTTCGCCTTTTAAAACATTGGTTATAAATATATATTAATAACAATATTATTGTTAATTAATAAATAATATTATATTATTTTAGTTAATAGAAAAAATTAAAATTAAAATTATAAAATTAGTATAATTATTATTTAAATTTTTAACTATATAAATATTAATATTCTTATTTTAAATATATTAAAATATATATATATATATTTGTTATTATAATTCAATTTCGGATTGAACAAGAACTATTTATTAATTTAAATTTACATTAAATAAATTAAAATTTCAAATTTAATTAATAATATTATTTTTATAATAATTTATATATGATAGTAATATGTTATAAATATACCTTAATAATAAGATTATTATTAACTAAAAATAATAATTTTATACTATTTTTAATATAAAATATTTAAATTTTAATTATAAATAAATAAAATAATTATTAATGAAACTACTAATTAAAAAATATTAATATTTTTTAATTTAAAATATGTTTAAAAATACTCATATAGATGAGGCAAACAACCATCAAAGGGGCTTAAGGCAAAAGCAAGATGTTAAAAGGGTCTTAGAAACGTTGACTCCTTTAATGATTCCAGCATTTCTTTCCAACCATCCTCTAAGAGAACACATCAATCCTAGTGTAAGTTTAAGAATGTTCATAAATTATAGAAACGTCGTGGCATCCCTTGACGGTCATGCAAAAAATATAAATAAATAAACTAATATTGATAGAATTAAACAAAAAAATCATGAATGCAAAGTGACAGTAAGAGAAATACAAGTAACTGATCCTGCAGGGATAAGTGAAAGTATGCAGTTTTATGGGGTTTATGGTTAGAACGAAACATGCAGACTTGTTTGGGGAAGAAGTTGAATTCATCTATGGTGTGGGAAAAGATTCCATTTTTGACTTCTTTGTGGTGTAGGGTTTAGAGTTTTCAGGGAAGCTAGTTTTCAGGATGTAAATAGGGATTGGAGGAACTGGTTAGCTTGATTTTTGTTGTTTTGGTTTTTTTTCTGGTTTGTTCTAGATTTTTTTTTGGCGAGATTTCATATTCTCCTTCAAATTCTTTCCCTATTAATAATATTCCTTTTACTAAACAAAATTCACTTAAGTGGCAGAGCTGAAAGGATAAGATTTTAAACAGTAAAAGCTAAGGTCCCCATTAATTAAGTTAAAACCACGGAACTCGGCAAAAACAACTTATTGCAATCAGAAGAAAGGAAAAGAGTCTCATATGTAGAAAAATTGAAACTTGCTCAATTCTTGTAGCACCACAAAACAGTTGGCCTAGACTTGGCTGAGCATGAAATGCAGATTAACAATCTATAGAAACAAAGCATCAACAAGCCATCAGTTTATTCTTCACCTTTGCTCTCGGTGAAAATATAGAACAGAAAATAAAAACAATAGAACTTGAATCTGAATTCGTTGAACCTAGGACACTATTTGCTGAGTTGACACAGTACGGAAAAAAAAATGTAGGGTGAATGAATGAGTAAGAATTGTGCCTGCACTGCCTGCTGGCAAGACTTGTGTTGCGTTCATCCACTTTCTTCCCCATTATTCTCATTATTACCCAGGCAATAACATTTCCTATTCCACCCATACTAACTTGCAGCGATTGCATGCGGCGACTGCGGGCAGAGCGCCAGAGCCGCAGAGCGCCAGAGCCGCAGTGGGTCTGCCATTAAAATGCACATGCAATGAAATTGATGTGGCCGCAAGCAGCAAAAAATTCTTTTTTTTTTATAGAAAAGGAAGATTTTGTTAGGAAGAAGAAGTACAACAAGAAACATAAGTAATACTCCTTAAAAGATACAAAACAAAATCAAAATAAATCAAAACAGCAGAGCCCACCAATCGCTCTGTAAATCAGAAAACAAAAACCCTTTGAAACACCCAGCTGCAAAAAACCACAAGGAGGCCAAATGTTGAATCCTATTCCAAAGCCTAACCAAAGACATCTTCTTCCCCACAAAGAGTACGAGCATTCCATTCCAAAAAAAAAAACCCCACAAAACTACAAAAATTGCACACCTTCACAGGGCCAAAGCATCCTTATCCCTTCCAAAACCTGAAAATTTGATAGCCAAAAAATCTTCCAGACGCACCCGATTCTCTCTAAATAAACCAAAAAGAGTATTCTACATCCTCCAAGAAAAGGAGCAATGCAGGAAAAGGTAAGAAGCAGATTTCGAATTTTGAAAACAAAGAGAACAAGTATCTGATGATAAAGCCTTAAATGGCCTCCTACTCTGCAAGAGATTGTTAGTGTTAACTCTATCAATATCACCAACCAAATAAAAACCTTAATCTTAGAGGGGACTTTTTTACATAATTAAAACTGTATTAATACAAGAAAAGAAAAATAGAATTATAGAAAAAAACAGGACAAGACATCCTCTTTTGCAGCAAAATCAAAAGGAAAAAAAAGAAACAAATCATCTTTTAGCTCTTAGTTAATAAATAAATATA
Organism: Malania oleifera; assembly: GCF_029873635.1. Lineage (NCBI taxonomy): Eukaryota > Viridiplantae > Streptophyta > Magnoliopsida > Santalales > Ximeniaceae > Malania > Malania oleifera. The sequence continues at coordinate 3,834,819 of NC_080428.1, forward strand.
ATATAATAAATAAACACATGTTTTATTATTGTTTAACTGAGAAATGAAGCATTTAGCTCTTAGTTAATAAAAGTAATCAACTGAAACAGTATAGCCCCCCACGTTGAGAATGTTATCACTACACGATTAAAAAAAAGAAAAAGCATTAATCAAGTCACAAACAGACAAATGGGCGGGAATAACCATTATTTTCACAATCTCATCCAAGCCCCTGTAAATTGACAACACGCCACTTTCCCCAAAAAAATAAAAGAAAAAGAAGCAAAAAGCCGGATCGGAATTCGATCTTTGTATCGACAAATCCTAATATAACTTTAAATTTACGTTTTGTTCAAATCTGTCCGTTCCAAATCCAGTACTCTTTCCATGCATTCTATGCGCCCAAACACAATATAATTTAATAATGATTAGAAAAAATTTAAATTAGGTGCGAAAAAGAGTGAGAGAGAACTAAAGAAATCCGCATAGCATTATTCCCATGAACATTGGAACTAATGAGAAAATCAGGTACTGCTAACAAACTGTGAGAGAGAGAGTACCTGTTGTTGTGCCGGGCACCCCACTTGTGCCAAACACCAATACTACAACTATTTCTATTGAATATATAAGAAATTAAAGCAATGCAGAAACTAATAATAAAACAGTAAAAAAAAAAAACAAAACAAGAAATTTACGAGGTTCGGTATAGAATTACTTACATTCTCGGGCGCCGATGATCAATCCACTACTTCTTGACAAAGTACAACTTTTGAGGTGTGTTTTAAAAATGAAGAGTTGAGCTCTTTATATAGCTTCAACCTCAAGTCCAAAAAACACTTCTCTCCAATGTGGGACAAATAATATAAAAAATTCAAAACAACCTTTTATACTAATGTGGAACTATTCTACCAATGTGGGACAAAAAAACAACAAATCTCTACCTTGGCGATAAATTCAACAAATTTTTTAGTCAACTATAAACTGCCATGTGCTTCTAAACAACTCTGAAATTTTCAAGTAAATCATGCAACCAAATAGCTTCCTTAACAGCCTCTGAAACTGCCATATACTCTGCTTCTGTTGTAGACAAGGCAATGGCAGACTATAAGGTAGACCTCCAACTCATTGGACCATTAGCAAATGTAAAAACATATCTAGTAGTTGATCGACGTTTATCCAAATCACCTGCAAAATCAGAATCCACATATCCAACAACACGTTGATCAATAGTATTATTTTTTTCAAATACTATACCAACATCAATCGTATTCATAATATATCTCAAAATCCATTTCAAATCTTGCCAATGTCCTTTACCCGGATCATGCATATACCTGCTCACCATACTAACAGCTTGTTAAATATCAGGTCTAGTACAAACCATTGCATACATCAGACTACCAACAACACTTGCATAAGGAACCTATGACATATACTTACGTTGTAGTAACCGGGAAAAAAAATAAAATTTTAAAAAAATATAATAATAATAAAATAATAAAATAAAATTAATTAATTAAATTAACAAGTAAAATGAATAGTATGATAAGGAAAATATATATATATATATATATATATATATATATATATATATATATATATATATATATTGAAGCATGTATATATATATATATGTGTGTGTGTGTGTGTGTATATATATATAAGTAAGTTATTATGATATGTATTTAATATAAAGGTTAAAGGTATATATATATATATAGAAAGTGGAAAGCTTCTTCAAGAAGCTTACTTGGATATTTTTTTGGAAGTGCTCTCTCTCTTCTCTCTCTCTCCTACGACTCTCTCTCTCTTCGATTTCGGGCTAATTTTACGCCGGATCGACAAACCGAAGCCACCACGACGCTTCTGGCAAAGTTCTCTACAAGTCTGCCGGAGTGGATCGTCAGGGAAACGAAGTTGGATTTCATCCCAAATCAAAGGTAAGGCTTTATATTCAATATTTGGATTTTTGACAATTGAAGAAAGTGATATACGCGTAAAAATACTGAACTTTAATAATGGAAATTTTCAGTTCCAAGGTGTTGATTGGGAACGTTGGGAATCATCCCTAAGTTGAGGTAAAACTTTTTAAGTCGAATTTGACTTAGTGGTAGTTATAGAAAATGTTGTACGTACAAAAATACTAAACTTTAATTCTGCGAGTTTTCATTTTCAGGGTGTTGAGTTGAGAACCTTGTGGGTACGGGGAAAATTTTCTTAGGGACTTTTCAGGAATCAGGTAAGGGGATAAACTAAGCTAGTTTTGTTTTGAGAAAATATATGTATATATATGTAGCATCTGGTTTCAGGAAAAATAAATATATTTATATATATGATTTTTATTTGGAAAATACTGTTTAAATGATGATATGTTGAATACGTAGAAAATTTGTTTAGTGTGGCATGAGTATAAAAATGTTGTGAAATACTGTTTTTTTAGGAATGGGGACAATATGGATTTCTATGATGGAAAACCGGCGTACGGGACAAGATATTTTTATATGTATATGTGATTTGCCGGCGTATGGGCTGTGCTACGTGGATGAGATTTGCCGGCGTACGGGCCGTGCTATGTGATTTGCCAGCGTACAGGCTGTGCTATGTGAATTGCCGGCGTACGAGCCGTGCTATGTGGTTTGCCAGCGTACGGGCTGTGCTATGTGATTTGCCGGCGTATGGGCCGAGCTATGATAAAATGTGTAATACCGGCGTACGGGCCGATGATTTTCATGATACACGTATATATGTGAAATGATATGATTGATGTGAAAATAAATGATATGAGATATTTATGTATCACAGTTTTAGTATATGTATATGATATCAGAACCTGGTTGGCTTGGTCTAGGCTAGCACTTGCACGGTACCGTTGCTATGTGTCCATGGTCCTCGTGATCATGATATCTGTGTTAACGCCGCTGTACAGAGTGGTGTGAGATTGGATGGTCGATGTGGTTATTTTCAAGAAGTGTGCTGTTATCGCCCCTAGTGTACGGACCAGTCTGGGTAGACCCATCGAACTTACAGACTACTGTTTGACTTGGCAGTGGTCGGCCAACCATTGTCAGGTCCCGCCTTCGGGCCACACAACCCAGTCATGTGGGGGTAATACATGACAACAGCCAGCTAACCTACCAGGATTGTTTTTATGTTATTATTATTATGATGTGAGATGAGAAATGTTTATGAAAATGCAGTATGTTCTGCCATGTTTTGATATGCATATGTTTTCCCAGATTTGATAAACAGTATTGAATATGCTATGTATGGTATATGTAAAACACAGAATACTCATGTTGCCACACACTGGTATTAGTTTATTTCCCTTACTGAGAGGTGTCTCACCCCTAAATCTTATACATTTTTCAGGAGCCCTTGATAGGAGAGCGGGAAAAGCCCCACTGATCTAGATCAGTTGTTTGCCCTCTTTGGAAGGGTAAGTTTTTAGTAGGGACACTTAGGTTTTGTGGGGATTGTCCCTAGATTTCATTTTTGAGATGTATATACTGTGAGATAGTAATTGTAGTGACTCTGGTATGTGTTATGCACATTATGATGAGATGTATATGATTTTGTACTTTCTGCTGCGTAGGCTTCTGCTGTATGTTTTGTTATATCCCTGGTGCCCACGGGCCCAGGTGGATTGTGACCTGCTGAGTTGGAATGTATGATGTGATGATAATTTATTTATATAAAAAAAAATATATGTGAAAAAGGAGCAGGTCGTTACATACGTTCTTCATCTGATTTAGGAGATAAAGCCGCACTAAGTTTGAAATGAGGAGCAAGAGGAGTGCTTACTGGTTTTAACTGCTTAGACATGGCAAAACTCTGTACTACCTTCTTCAAATACTGTTTCTGAGACAAACTAACTCTTCCTCTCATTTTGTCTCTACGTATCTCTATGCCAAGTATCTTCTTTGCTTCACCAAGATCTTTCATCTCAAACTCTTGATTTAACTGACTTTTCAACTTGTTGATTTCTTCCCTATTCTTTGAAGCTACCAATATATCATCAACATACGAGAGTAAATATATAAAAGATCCATTTTGTAGTCTGCGAAAATAAACACAATGATCATGTTTATTTCTGATATACTTCTGACCCATCATAAACTGATGAAATCGTTTGTACCACTGTCTTGGAGACTGTTTTAAACCATACAATGATTTACCAAGTTTACATACCCAATTTTCTTTTTCAGCAACCTGAAATCCATCTGGCTGAGTCATATAGATTTCCTCTTCCAAATCACCATGTAAAAATGCAGTTTTTACATCAAATTGAACTAGTTCAAGATCAAATTGTGCTACCAAAGCCAACAAAATTCGAATGGAAGAATGTTTAACAACTGGAGAAAATACCTTACTATAATCAAGGTCTTCCTTCTGTGCGTAGCCCTTAGCTACCAATCTAGCTTTGAAGCGAACATTATTTGCATATGGAAATCCTTATTTCTTTACATAAACCCATCTGCAACCAATTGCTTTCTTACCCTTGGGCAGCTAGGCCAGCTCCCAAGTCTGATTCTGATGAAGAGACTGCATTTCTTCATCAATTACGCTTTTCCACTTGTTTGATGCAGAGTTCCTCATTGCTAATTTGAAAGTGTAAGAAACATTATTATCCACAACTGGAAGTGCATGGGCCACCATATCAGTATAATGAGCAGGTTTTCGAATTTCTCGTCTTGGCCTCTAAGAAACAATTGATTCTTGTTGTTGTGAAGATTCTCAAATTGAAATCTCCTCTTCTTGTACACTATTCCCCACCGTAACTGGAGAGTCACCTTGTGTAGTCTCATTTCTCACTAGGTTTCCCAAAATTGTCTCAACCTCCACCCGTTGTTGAGTACCACTGGTCTTCTCTTCAACTCGTGACTCCTTGCGTATTGTTTTCTTCATCATCGCAACTTCATCAAAAGTTACATCTCTACTTAAAATCATTTTTTTCGTCTCTAGACACAAAATACGGTATCCTTTGACTCCTGCACTTATCCCCAAGAATATTACTTTCTTGGCTCTTGGATCCAACTTAGATTCTGTAACATGATAATAAGCCATAGTACCAAATACATGTAAAGAATCATAATCACTAGCAGGCTTTCCAAATCATACCTTATAGGGTGTTTTTCCCCTATTGCAGATGATGGTAGACGATTGATGAGATGACACACATATCTAACAGCCTCAGCCCAAAACCTTTTGTCTAACCCAGCATTAGACAACATACATCGAACTTTCTCCAGTAAAGTCCGATTCATGCGCTCTGCCACCCCATTCTGCTGTGGTGTATTTCAAACTATGAAGCGTCGAGCAATACCTTCATCCTGACATGCCTTCATAAACGGGTCACTCGTGTATTCACCACCATTATCTGATTTGAGCCGTTTAATTTTTTTTATAGTTTGAGTTTCAACTAATTTTTTCCACTTAAGGAAAACATCACACACCATTTTTATGCTTCATAAAATACACCCAAACTCTTCAAGAAAAATCATCAACAAAAGTGACAAAATAATGCATACCACCCAACGAAGCCATTTTTGTGGGCCCCCATACATCTGTATAGATGTAGTCTAAAATACCTTCAGTCTGGTGGATTGTTGTGCCAAATTTCACTTTAGTTTGTTTTCTCAGAATGCAATGCTCACAAAATTTAAGTTTGCACACCTTTGCACCCTTTAACAAAGCTCGCTTAGCTAATTGTTGCAAAGATTTTTCTCCTGCATGTGCTAAGCGCATATGCCATAACCTGGTTGTATCTGAACCCAAATCTTTTTCAGAAACAACAGCTGCTGAGCCAATAACTGTACTACCTTGTAAATAATACAAGTTATTTTTCCTTATTCCTTTCATCACCACCAGCGCACCTGATTTAATCTTTAAGGTTCCATCTTTCAAAGTGATAGTGAACCCTTTAAATTCTAAGGCACCGAATGAAATCAAATTCTTCTCTAGGCTTGGAACATACCTAACATCATTCAAGATCTTAATAGTTCTATCTTGGCATTTCAACTATATTGATCATATTCCAGTTGTTTTACAAGTATTATCATTTCTCATATAAACAACCCCACCATCTAATTCTTCAAAATTAGAAAACCATTCCCCATTGGGACACATATGATAGGAACAACCAGAATCCAAAATCCACTCACCAAAATAATGTGACGAAAATGTTCCAACAAGAGAAAAATCTGACTCACTTCCATCATCATTGGCTATATTGGCATTAGAATGTGCTTTTCCTTTATTCTTCTGCTGTAATTTAGGGCAATCTTTCTTCCAATGCCCTCTCTCACGACAAAAAGCGCATTCATCTTTAGTAGGTCTCCCACGATATTTACTCCTCCCATGAGATTTACTCTTCCTTCCAGGCATACGACTCTGAGAACGTCCCCTTATTGTCAGTGCTTCTAATGTTTCCTTATGGATCATCTGATCCTTCTTTCTACATTCAGTACTAATCAATACAGTACAAACAACATCATAAGTAACTTTATCTTTCCCATACAATAAAGTGGTGGTCAAATGTTCATACTCATCAGGGAGAGAATTCAGTAACAATATGACTTTATCCTCATCTTTCACCTTTTCATCCAAATTTAGCAAGTCGGCCAAAATTTTATTGAAAGCATTTATGTGGTCATTAATCGAAATACCTGGTTGATACTGGAAGCGAAACAATTTCTTTTTCAAATAGAGCCGATTTTCCAGACCCTTGGTCATAAATGTATCTTCCAATGTCTTCCACAATTTCTTTGTAGATGTCTACCACATAACACAATATTTCTGATTTTTGGCAAGACACAGACAAATCGTACCACATGCCTGACGATTGATCTTTTCCCAATCACTGTCACCCATATCTATTGGTTTATCATCCAAAGCAATATCTAGTTCTTGCTTATACAAGATGTCCATGATCTCACATTGCCACATATCAAAATTATTGGTACCATCAAATTTCTCCACCTCAAACCGAGCATTAGCTATCATCTTCGATGATGATGTCGAAGCCGAAGGGTATGGAGTTCGTGTGGACATAGTTTCTTCTACTGCTGCACTAGTTTATGTCATCTTTTATATATTCTATAGCAACCAACAAAGCAAAAGGCCTAGGATGAATAGTACGTACCAACTGTGTCTACTCTGTTTTATCCTATGAAATTCCACTTTGAGCAGGCCGACCTCTAGGGAGCCGCAATGGTCTCTGAGCACTCGCTTAGACGAGGTCTTTCTTAGACATCAAACATGGAATCAAGGATCCTAACAGAGGAACACCTCCATATCAACACTATTCAACCTAACTCTGATACCAATTGTTGTGCGGGGCATCCCACTTGTGCAAAACACCAATACTACAACTATTGCTATTGAATATATAAGAAATTAAAGTAATGCAGAAACTAATAATAAAACAGTAAAAAAAAAAAAAAAAAGCAAGACTAGAAATAATATAAAAAATTCAAAACAACCTTTTATACTAATGTGAAACTATTCTACCAATGTGGGACAAAAAAATAATATTTCCAAATATAGGGAAAATTTGAAATGTCGCCACAGTTTATATGGGGACAAGGTTGTTAAGTTTCAAAACTGAAAACAAAATTTAAAATGACCTAAAATAAAATCACTTGCGCTAAACCAAAGAAGTTGTCATAATGTGTCAAGATTTCAATGCGTGGACTATTGTCATGTTAGTCTTTTCTCCTTCTCAGGTTGTCATTTTTGCAGTACTCTACTTGAGGCTTAGAAAAGGTCCAGATTCATAGGAGGGCAATGTGGAGAGAAGTGCAGCGAGGATAGCAAGTCTTTTGAACCCTCAAAAAGGCGGTAGCATTGAACGAGATGCATGCGTTGAGTATTTGTTAGGATCAAACACAGATCTGCGCGACATTGTATTCATCAAGCCTCTGCATGTGAGAGTAAAGTTGGATTGTCTCGATCATCCAAAATCCGACAGCTCAAAAGATATCATATTAACTGTGATTCGATTGTGCTACAGCAATTTTGGTTATATTTTTGCAATTTAATTCTTGCCATTATTGTTTGTTTTAATAAATAGGCAATTTAATGCTTCTTTTTTTCTCTCTATTTTCATTTTTAAGAAAATCCACAAATTACTGTGCTTGTATAACCTTGATGCCTATTTTGTTGTGGAGAGTTATTTATTTATTTATTTATTTTTTGTTTTTCAAAGAATTATAAAAATTTCATCTTATTTTTTTAAGTTTTCTAGGATTTGTATTAAAAAAGTATTGAGGAGTTTGCTTAGTTGTGCAAAGTAGTTTTATTTTTTTTTTATTTTTACTTCTAGACTTGAAAATAATTGCAAAAAATATTATTTTTTTAGAATTTTAAAATTATATAAGATAGTATTTGGATAGAGGCTTGAACTTGGATTTGTGTGTATTTAAAAAAATAAATAAATAATTTATTTAAATCAAAGCCAGGTGCGAATTTTATATGCAAAGTAAGAAGTTAAAAATCTTTAGCATAATTATTGGCCTAACAAAGCTTAATTTCGTTTTAATGATAACAAATCAAGGTTACTTAATATGTGTTTGTGAGTATAAGTTTATGGACTTATGTGATCTTTATGGTTTCAAGTGGATATACTTAAAGAATGGGAAATCACACTTAAGACTATGAGACATGAGAAGTATGAAAGTTCAAGTCATGTGAAACATGAAGCTCATTGAAGCAGTGCATTAAACCCAGAAGACATTTTGGAAGCTTCACAACATGAAGACTTAGACCCTGAGATATGAAAATCATATGAAAGTCTCATGTAAGTACTTCAAAACTCAATATTGATTGATTAAAGCTCTTAGGATATGTTATTAGAACTAGATACCTAAATTCATTTATAGAAAATATTTTCTCAAAGTCTATATTGAGTTTTCAAATGCATGAATTAAGTTTGGAACCAAAAATGATTAAAAAACAAGTTTTGCTGAAAGGCAGGCAACTGATGTTAGGCCATCAAGCAACTGTAGTGCTTCTATGTTTTGAAAATATTCAAATCGAATAGGCATAGACGACTAACCTATCAGGCGCAATCGACTGACCCCATTTTGACGTTCAAATACGCTAATTCTACAGGAGCACAAGCGACTGATCCTTCAAGGACAATGTTGATCTTGTTTCCAACTCTTATACAAAACAACTCCTTTATTGTATATAACAATTGAAATATAGTAAAACTATTTGGTAAATGAATTTTATTATCTTAAATTGTTTTGAAATTTTATGCAATTTTTTAAATTTAATTATACTTTAAATTCATTCTTTTATCGTAATTAATTAAAACGTATGGATAAAAAGTGAATGATTTATTTAAAAAAAATTAATTCTAGATATTAGAATATTTTGGCAACAAGTTGCCAAAACACTGAAAGTTATAAAATCTAGTTTTCAATTTCTTTTGCAAATAGAAGAAAACCTTCGACAGAAACAAAAAATGGGCAAAGTAAACAAACGCATTTCCATAACTTGTTTCTTCACTGTATAGAAACAAAAATAGAAAACCTAAGATAGAAATGATACCAAACAACCCCTAAATGTTTCATACCATGACAGCATAAATTGATGCTTCATGGTACATTAAAGTTCAAAAGAAAATAAAACCCGCAGGCGTCTGACAAGAAACTTAAAAAGGCCCAATTTAGGTGCATCACTAGACCAACTTTTAGCAGAAGCCATTCACCTTCAGCCAAAAACCTGTTAGGCCTACTGTAAATTCCAATTAGAATACCCTTAACAATCTAATGATACCAATGCCAAACTATTTACAACCCATGCCAACAATCACGCTACTCTGATGACAGCAATTAGCTAGTTGTGTTCATAATATTTTGCAGTAACAAAATCACCAGTCCTTGAAATTGGTGAGGCTTGAGAGGGCGAAATATTGGAGTAATTCCTTCCTAACCAGATGATACCTGAGGCCTCTTGGAGTGATCCATCCGCTAAGATAAAAATTCTCTTCTACAGTCATATAATTCTTCTTATAATCAGAAAAATCCTTCATTTTCTATATATTTCTTCCACCTGAACTCACTCAGACCTCATTTTTTAGCAACAGAATCCAATCATACACGCTATTAACACCAAAGATCCTACTTCTACAATAGAGATTAGTGAAATAACCCCATGTATACAGTGCACTGCTGTGGCTTTGGCCTAACTGCATTTTATCATTGAAAACACACCAAAATATAGCTATATTTGTATACTACCTTTATTTTCATTTAAGTGAGATTATGAATGAGATATAATAGAAGCCTGAAATCAATCGCATCATGGCAACAATTTAGACAAACAAAGGTAAATTCATTTCAGACAGTTCAGCCATGTGCAAGCAAACCCAAAAAGCACTGGCATAATTTTTAACCGAAAGAGGCCCTAAACAATATTCTGTTGAGAGAGGTTGCTGACTCCTAGACACAGGATCAAGAATTTGTTGGGTTTTGTACTGAATTTTTAACTTAAAGATAACAAGCACACCAGAAGGCAAAAGAATAAACACAACAAAGAATTAAATACCATCTGCGGAAGCAACAAGGTGTTAGAAGCAGCTGCAAAAGAATTTCTTGTTGCTCCATTATGGTGGAAGCAGTGCAGAGATATCAGAGATGGAATGTTACATGCCCTCGGAAAGCAAATTGGAATCCTGTAACCCAACGTCAGATTCTAGGAACTAAAGGCTAAAAGAACTACCACCCCATTTATATTTATGAAAACTGACGTAACCAAAAAGTATACATGCACTTCATGATGCAGCCTAGAATTTATTTATGGTTTATATATTTAACATTTCATAAAAGCTAATCTCTGAAAAAAAAAACTGTTATTCTAAACAAGTGACCTGAAAAGTCCCAGACTTGCTATGAAACAACTGAGACAGCCTGTCTAGCAAAACGTGAAAATGGCTCCATAACCAAAAGGTTTACATGTATGATATTTTATTAAGAGATCAGAGTCAAAGAAAACTCAGACATCACATACCAGAGACAGAGCTCTCCGCATTCTTAGCTGGCTTATGGCTTTGCTCTTCTAGTTGTTGCAGAAGTTTTAATGATAAAGAACGCTCCGTGCCTTCATATCTTAAATTTAAAAGAGAATTATTCAAAAAATAGAACAAAATCAACTTCAATTAAAATAACGTGCTAAAGAATGCTTGATTCCTTGTTTTCCAAAGCAAAACTATAGAGGCTAGAAAATAATCCAAGTTTTAACTATGATTCAGGTTCTTCAAGAAGGAAATGGACAGTTCATATGGAGAACCAATAGTGTCTTGCATACATTTCATGACAAGATCAAATTAAGAAAAAAAATGAACAATGGATAATAATGAAAAAAAAAATGAGCAATCATACCCATTGACAGTGGATGAAAGGGAAACCAGCTAAGGACCAAGCAAGGACTTCACAACAGGCAATGGAATGGCTGCTGCTTCATCAACAACTAACAATTCTAACTGAGATAGCTTTTCTTGCTCATAGGGTTGTATATACTGCCAGGGCACGAAAAAAGAAACAAAACAAGCATTTTAGCATGAGCAAAACAAGAAAGCTATTCTGATACAGTTCTCAAAAGCTCCACTCAAACGAGAATACTAAAACTCCCCTTGCATTTAATTCACACCACTACTATCAGCCACAAAATATTCAATAATTTCGAACTATTATGCACAACTATCAAAACTGATTTTGAGGCAAAGATTGTAAGATAGAGCAATTTAAGCGATGGGGAAAAATAAATGTAAATATTTGTGCTGATTCAATCATAACTTCATATCTGTACTGAGAGATGCAAAGTTGAGACTAGAGGCAAAATACTGCAGCATCTGCACCAGCCAGGAGAAGCGAGCCATCAACAGCAAGGCATAAGCATTTTGTACTCTTGTGCTTAACAAGGTAAGCCCAATCTATCTTTGCTTTCAAGTCCAGACTAATTCCACAGATAGTCGGTCCCCCTCTGCCACACATGGTCTTAAATTTCCACAAAATTGTTGAAATGCCTTACCAGCCTCAGAATCAAAATGATGATCAGTGGCCAGCTTACAAAAGTTCTATTGAAATTTCCATAAATCTCCAAAACTAATTGAAATGTCTTAATTTCTCTGAATTTTATTGAAAATTAGGAACAAAATTTTTTTCTTCAATTTAAAGTTAAGAGATTCAAGTCCAAAATTATTATTTTTTAAAATAAATCTTTTTCAAAAGTTAAATATGGTTATTGCATTAGAATTATGCACCTTATACATCATATACCTATCATCAATGTATTTAATTTACAATATTCCAGTTTTAATTCTTGTATCATGTTATTCACAGTTTTTAAAGTTCCATAAAAAACTCCCATGCTTTACTACAAATGTCCATTTCTTAAAATCAAAAAAATCGACAAAAAAATTCCATTGAAGTTTTCATACTTTAAGCCTTGAAACTTTAGTTGATATTGAAATTTAAAACCTTGGTCCCACAACAGTTGAGTAAATGCTAGGACGCCAATCCCACAAAAATCAGCCCACAAGAATAATTTTTGCAGGCTTCCTAACTCCCAATTTACAATTCTCTAGCTGCTTATTGATATCTAGATTGCTGCCAAGTCGTGCAAGAACAAAAAGTGCCCCAATAAAAAAAAAAAATTGCATCTCACTGCCCATGAAACTGCAGCATGAGTATTATTAAGGGCACCAAGGACTCAAGGAGGTGCAAACAAAAGCACGAGGGCAAATTACAAAATGTCATACATTAGGGGGGTGTAAGTTAATCAAGTTTGTCTCACAAGCTAAATTGGCTTCACTTCCTCTATAACTTGATCTACTTCATGGTTGTTAAAATCACAATCCAGATCATAGGATCCTACTTTACAAAAACAATCCTGACCTGACATAGAGTCACAAATTGGCAGGTTCGTAGTAGTGTCATAGAAGCATCAGCAGGACCATGGTAGGATCATGGTGGGATCGTAAGATTGAACATTCTTTCATAGTTTTAAAACATTACCAAAATTTTTTTCATAAAGGCTTGGTTTTTGTCCTCTAAACCTTTTCATGAAATGGACAACTAAAAAAGTAACCCGGTTTACATTAGCAAAAATATGACTCAATTTTATTTTTTGGTTCATTGGCAACTATTAAGTGGTGCAAACTTTACACACTAAGAATGAAGATAGATAAATAGTAATCGATGCATTTAACAATAATAATGATAGTGACAGTGATGATTTTAGTGGTGGCCTTGATTAAGTCATTGATGACGAGTCTTCTTAGTGATACTATTGAGACTAACTGGTGGCTTGGATGCTGACATTTAAGATAGAAGATGGCTTGACAGTTTAGCTTTTGTTTCCTAAGAGTTCTTATAAAATAGAAAAATGGATGTTCATGTTGTATGGTTGTTTGTTGACTGGTTTGTGTTAAAAATTATTTTCTTGTTTTTTTATGAGTAATTCTTTCATTTTCATTATAAGCCAGCTTGGTTAAGCTAGGAATGCAACAATTTGAACACTTCATCTTTTTCTTCTTGTTGCAATATGAGGGCCCTACCGCAGATACTTGTAATCTTTGAGTCTTCAACACTTACTAGCCATTTTTCATAATTATTTATGTATTTAGTAGAATCTTACAATCCTCAATCCGATCCTTCAAACCATACTAGTGATCCTATGTAGGAAGGATCCTGATTTTAATAACCTTGCTCTGCTTTGATTCTACTCGAGCTCAAGTAAAGCTCAAGTAGCTTGGCAGGTTGAGTTTGAATTTTGCAATACTACCTGCTTGGGTGCCTAATCAAGCTTTCGAATTTTACTACTTTTACACTATATAAGTGATATAATATAGATTTTATACAAAGATTTAAAATTTTACATATTTTATATATCTCATCCATACATATTTAAATTTTGAATCAATAAAGTAAAACAAATTATAATGTATGGAGGAAAAATCATCCTCTAGGAATCAACTAAAACATCTACAATAATACTGCCCACCAATTCCTCCCCAAAATATTGAACAAAATCACCCCAAAAATATAAAAAAGAATGCGCCCAAGAAGAATATAGTAAGACAAAATCTATCCCACAAACAGGAAAAAAGTTGTTTGAGCCTTGAAAATTCTCGCATTTTGATCAAGCCACATGGTCCTACCAATTCCAATGAACTTACTTACTTCGAATAACCTTGTGCCGTAAGGAATTAATCTCTAAAGGGAACTGTTAAAATCTCAATCCCGAGTATCTTTGTAAATAATATACAAATTAGGAAAGTGGGTAATTATGGGGGATTTGATTTTATTCAATAGGAAATTGTTTCCTTGTTTAGAATAGGTAATCGTATTATATATTGGATTGTACATATGGACAAAATTATGAAGAAAATATTTTCAATCGTTTCTTCTTTCATGGTATCAGAGCTAGGTTTTCTTAAACCTAGCTAAACGATGGCTAACAGCAAAGGCTCTACCTCCTCTGCAAACATCACCGGTGACTCAGAGGCTACGTTCGGTGGGGGTTCGAATGGGCTAGATAACTCAGTCTTTCCACTCTCACTGGAAAAACTAAATGGAAAAAATTTCCGTGAATGGGCTCAGTCCATGAAACTGCTGATTGAGGGAAAAGGGAAGCTTGGTTATCTTACCGGTGAGCGGAGGAAACCAGACCCTTCCGACGCTGTAGCCTTGCAAAGATGGGAGTCCAAAAACTCCATGGTCACAGCTTGGCTCGTCAACTCGAAGCAACCATCAATCGGAAAAATTTACTTGTTCTTGCCAACGGCGAAGGAAGTCTGGGAAGCCGTACGTGAGACATACTCCGATGTCGAAAGCTACTTGTCGCGACGTCTTGGAGCGCGTGTGCCCCAGGCGGCGAAATAATAATCAATTTTAATTTTCAAGGAAAAATAGGGAATGTCGGAGTCGCCACTAACCTTTTAGTGTGGTTAGAACACATGATTATTACCCCATTAGGGGTAGAATGGGTCTACGTTATCAGAACTGGGGTCGGGAGTTCGGTTAAGCGAGGGAAAGGTACAAGCACCCCCTATGCACCCATTCTTACGAACGGTACCTAATTAATTTAGAATTATCCCTAAGTTAATCTAAAAAGTCTTTAAAATTACTCTAGTAAATTTATTAATACACGTGCAAAGTAAATAAGTAAATAAATAATACAAAAATATATGTAAAATCTAAATATTTACATATTCCCTCATAACTAAAGGTACGTGAAGCCCGAAGGCTCATATCCCAGCATTAAAATCATAGGAATAAAAAAAACAAGAAAATATTTAACAAAATACTCTCCCAAATTTTGAAATCTTATAGGGTTTTTCTACGTGTGAAAATACTAGTTTGGGAGGTTTTGGATAACAAATTTAATAATTTAAACATGATAATAAAGATAAAAAAAATACTAATAAACTAGAAAATTAAAATACCACAATACATACTAATCCATATATATAATACAAGCTAAAATACTAAAATTAGCACAATACAAAATACTAGATATAAATATATGATATTTGCTAAGATTCTACATATAACACCATACCATAAAACTAAATATATAATAGGAGCTAAAATATCAAAATAGACCAATAATACTAGAATATAAAATATATAATATAGACTAAAAGAATGGACCCACCATAATATTAAAATACTACACGTACGTTATAAACTAAAATGGCCAAACATACCGTAATACATACAATCATAATAATAATAATAAATATTCACAAATACTATAATAGGTAACAAATTACCCTAATACTATATATACTAAATATATGATATAATAGCATGATACCAAAACACCAAATATATTATGTTACCTAAAACATTAAACTTACCATAATAAATAACACTTTGCATATCAACATACTTAAAAGTCTCATAACAATAATAAATGTATAAAATTACTTAACATGCTATATTCCTAAACATACATGGTTACCTAAAATACTAAATTAGATTTATGATACTACTTCAAATACTAATTTTCTAAATACCTAACATATCTAAAATTTTAAAATACTAAAATATTAATATACTAAAACACTAACATGCTATATATAACATTATCAACATCCTAAAATAATATGATACAAAGTTAACATACCATGAATAAAATAATAAAAGAAAAATCTTGAAACATATATAAGACAAAAGACCACGTGTGTTGTGTGTGTGTGTGTGTGTGCGTGTGTGTGTGTGTGGGTGCAGGAAACTCCCAGGGTGCTGTGTGCATGTGTGTACAGGGGAGCTTACAGAGGGGGTACCGCCGGATCTCAGAAATTAGCACAAGATTTCCGAAGATCAATCACGAACACTCGGCATCAAAACAACGTCCTCATCAAACCACAAACAATGACAGTGTGTTAGTAGCATATAAAAAAAAACAGGGTATAACTAACTTCACATAAGCAAATCATCATGAAAACACACAACTTTCCAGGGTACATGTATTCATCAAAAATGTTGACAAGAAATTCTCTTTCATCTGGCAGGGATGCTGTGGACAGTGAGTTGTGTTGTGCAGGGAACAAGGTGGCTGGAGGAGGTTTCAGCAGCAGCAGGGTCTGCTGCTCTGTTCTACTGGCGTGCTGCGAAGGGAGTGCTCGGTTGGAGTTGCTGATTGCGGCCTTGGCTGGAGATGCAAAGGAAGTGGTGGCCGTGGGCTTTGTCGTGTTCAGCTGGTGCTGGTTGTTTGCTGGCTGGAGAGCTGCTCTTGGGCGGCTGGTGTTGCAAAGGCTGGAGAAGGTTGATGGTAGTCAGGGCCTGCTGTTGCAGCAGAGAGCTGCTGCTGGTACTGTGGTGCGAAGGGAGTGCTCGGTTGGAGCAGAGGATGGCTGTGGCGGGTGATCTGCAACAAAGGAGAACAAGGGAGAGGGAAGGTGGGCTGGAGCTACAATGCTCGGGAAACTGAAGAAGAAGAAGAAGAAAAAGAAGAAGAAGAAGAAGAAGAAGAAGAAGAAAAGAGAGTTTTTTTTTTTGCTTTCTTTTGGCCTCTGCGCGCCCCCTTTGTGCTGTGCGTGAATAAGCCTATATATAGGCTATATCCCAAAAACCCTAAAAAACCTTTCCTTTTTTGTTTTTTTCTTTTTATAATGATAATAATAATTATTATAATAATAATAATAGTAAGACAATAATAATAATAATAATAATACTAATACTAATAATAATGGTAATAGTAAAAATAATAATAATAATAACAATAATGTTACTAACAATAATAATAGTAAACAATCATAATAATAATAATAATAATAATAATAAAAGTAACATCAAAAATAATAATAGTAAAGTAATAGTAATAATACTACTAACAATAAATAATGAATAATAATAAAAATAATTATAGTAAAGTAGTAATAAAATAAAGATAATAAAAATACTAATAATAATAATAATAAAATAAAAATAATAACAATAATAATGGTAATACTAAAAATAATAATAATAATAATAATAATGATAATAATAATAATAAAATAATAGTGATAATAAAATAATAATAAAGATAAAGTAATAATAATAATAATAATACAATGAGAAAGGATCCCTTGTTCTATTTGACTAGGGCAAAAATAGGGTGTCTACACTACTCACAAATCTTCGACATCAAGACCCGATTGTGGCAAATGAGGCAAGGTGAGAGAGGTGTTATCGAGTATTTCATGGAGATGACTCATCTCTGGCAAGAGCTTGATCTGAGCATCGATGAGGAGTGGGAGTGCTCCGGCGACAGCACGCGATATCGAAGGAGGCTAGAAAACGAGAGGGTCTTCGAGTTTCTTGCTAGCCTGAATCGAGAGCTCGATAACATGATGGGACGGATCCTTGGCCGGTGACCTCTCCCTTCAACCCAAGAAGTCTTCGCAAAGGTCAGGAGGGGAGAGAACAGGAGGCGTGTAATGCTGCGGCCTCAAAATGAATCCGCTGGGCTGGACCTTCCCGTACTTGTATCCGCCCAAAAATTATATGGGCTCATTGGACATGCTGGGCCGGATGTCTCGGCTCTTGTATCAAAAGGCCCAGGGGGACCTAGTCAACGACCGCAAAGAGGAAAATTATGGTGCGAACATTGCCGAAAAAATAGGTCATTCAAAAAATACCTGCGGGGAGATTCATGGAAAACCGGCAGATTGGAAATCGAGACAATACCAAAAAATCGTGGATACCAGGCCAGCACTGATGGATCAATTGAAAGATCGCAAGGAGAGAACAACAATACCCCGTCCAGCAGTGCATTCAGTCTTGAACAGTTGGATTAGTTATATAAGATGATTTCATCAATGCAAACATTGGGTCAGTCTTCCTCTGGTTCCCTGGCTCACCGAGGTAATTATCTGTCAGCTTTAAATACCACATCTTGTTACAAATCTCCATGGATAATAGATTCGGGTGCATCCGATCATATGACTGGGTCTTATCAATATTTTTCATCCTACTCACCATATGCCAGGAATTTGAGAGTAAAAATTGCAGATGGCCTTCTCTCACCAGTTGCTAGAAAAGGAAGTATTCGCATATCTGATTCCTTAACTTTACAATCGGTCTTACATGTCCCCAAGTTATCTTGCAATCTGTTATCTATCAGTCAGTTAACAAAAGACTCGAATTGTTCTGCTAAATTTGTTTCCTCTCATTGTGTTTTCTAGGACCTATCATCGGGGAAGACAATTGGCACTGCTAAAGTGTATGAGGGACTCTACTACTTTGAGGAGGCAAGTTTGAGTGAACTATGTAATACTGCAATTTGTGATTCTGCATCTACTTCTAGAAATAGTAAACTTTTGTTATGGCATTCACGGATGGGTCATCCCAATTTTCAATATTTAAAACGTTTGTTTCCTTCTCTTTGTTCAAATAAAATGGCTTCTGAGTTTCAATGTGAAGTATGTGAGCTTGCTAAACATCGTCGAACTTCTTTTCCACCGTCCAGATACATACCATCTCGCCCATTTGCTATGCTTCATAGTGATGTATGGGGTCCCTTACGTTCCCTAAATCGCACAAATACAAAATGGTTTGTGACCTTTATCGATGACCATACTCGTCTTTGTTGGGTCTACTTATTGAAAGACAAAACTGAAGTCCGCTCCATTTTCATCAATTTTCATACCATGACTCATACACGATTCCAGACCCATATTTAGATTCTACGTACTGATAATGGTATGGAATATTTTAATACCATCCTGGGAACTTATCTTCAAGATAATGTGATTGTTCATCAAAGTTCTTGTGTGGATACCCCTCAACAAAATGGGGTTGCTGAATGAAAAAATTGACATATACTTGAAGTAGCCCGGGCATTAATGTTTACTACCCACATGAAACATTATTTTTGGGGTGATGCCATCTAATAGCCACACATCTCATTAATCGAATGCCAAGTCGAGCACTCTCATTTGTCACCCCTCTTCAAAAATTTCAGGAATACTTTCCTACCTCTCGACTACCTTCCAGTCTCCCACTTAAAATTTTTGGTTGTATTGCTTTTGTTCATGTCCATGCATACCATCGCAATAAATTGGATCCTCGTGCCATTAAATGTGTCTTCCTTGATTATCACCTACCCAGAAAGGCTACAAATGCTATGATCTGGTCTCAAAACGATTGTTCGTTAGTCTTGATGTCACTTTCTTTGAAACCACTCCTTATTTCCCAAAGCCCTCTCTTCAGGGGGAGAAATGGAGTGATGATCAGTTCTTTGACCTTTTTACTACTGAATCTGCGGTTACTCCAGTTACTCCATTCCCTAACCCATCTATTAAGCCTTCCATTGCATTACTTTCTGACTTGCCAAACACAACTGAACACTTACCCTCAAGGGGAGATGCAGGAGAGCAAAACAACGCAGACATACTGGTTTACTCAAGAAAGCTGAAAACAAAGGAGAGGGAGAATCTCATACCTGAGGCACCAAGAGCGTTGGAACCAGGGATGGCTCCGAATAACCATGAGCCCTTGCCTTATCCCGATCTGGTAATTGAGTCTTCCTCTGATAATCTTGCACCTGATGATATCAATTTACCTATTGCAATCTAAAAACAAACCAGGTCATGTACTCAATACCCTTGGTCGAAATACATGTCTTATAAAAGCTTGTCTACAGGATATCGTGCGTTTGTCTCTAACCTTGATAAGATGCAAATGCCAAAAAACATTCAGGAAGCTCTAGAAATACCAGAATGGAGAGAGGCAGTCATGGAAGTAATGCGAGCCCTAGAAAAAAATGGAACTTAGAAGTTGACAAATCTACCGAAAGGGAAGAAGCCAGTGGGTTGTAAATGGGTCTTCACAGTGAAATATAAATCTGATGGAACAGTTTAAAGATATAAAGCCAGACTTGTTGCAAAAGGCTTTACACATACTTACGGCATTGACTATATTGAGACATTTGCACCAGCGGCAATTTTAAATAAAGTTCGGGTTCTGGCAGCCAATTTAGATTGGCCACTACAACAACTTGATATTAAAAATGCTTTCTTAAATGGAGAATTAGAAGAGGAAGTTTACATGACTATACCACCAGGATTCAGTAAAACAGGTGAAGACAACAGAGTGTGTAAACTAAAGAAATCGTTATATGGCCTCCAACAATCTCGTAGAGCATGGTTTGACAGATTCGCAAAGGTACTAAAGAATCAAGGGTATTGACAAGGGCAATCAGACCATACACTATTCTTGCAACAGTCTGAAGGAGGTAAGAGAACAATTCTAATAGTGTATGTTGATGATATAATCCTTACTGGTGATGATACTGTAGAAATGGAGAGATTGAAGAAGGTTCTGGCTACTGAATTTGAAGTTAAAGACTTGGGGACAAATGCGGTATTTTTTGGGCATGGAAGTGGCAAGAACGAAAAAGGGAATTAGTGTCTCTCAGCGAAAGTATGTTACCCACCTCCTAGTTGAAACTGGCATGCTAGGATGCAAAACCAGCGAAACCCCAAATAGAAGCAGTAAAGAGGGTTGAAGATTGTGGAAAACCAGTAGAAAAGGAGAAGTATCAGAGATTGGTTGGCAAGCTGATCTACCTATCACATACTAGACCAGATATTGTATTTGCAGTCAGTGTAGTAAGTCAACACATACATTCACCAAAGGAAGCTCACTTAGATGCTGTATACAAGATCCTTAGATATCTCAAGGGATCCCTGGGAAGAGGACTCTTCTTTAAGAAATGTGAAAGTAAGGAAGTAGAGATCTTTACAGCTCCAGATTGGGCATGATCAGTGAAAGATAGAAGGTCTACCACAGGATATTGTACAATCGTCTGGGGAAATCTCGTAACTTGGAGAAGCAAAAAATAGAATGTGGTGGCTCGTAGTAGTGCTGAAGCTAAATTCAGGGCAGTCGCTCAAGGGATATGTGAAGGATTGTGGTTACGAAAACTATTGGAGGAATTACGAGAACCAGTGAACTTTTCTATCGAACTCTACAGTGACAATAAGGCAGCTATCAGCATCTCACTTAATCCAGCTCAACATGATAGGACTAAACATGTGGAGGTAGACAGGCACTTCATCAAAGAAAAAATTGAAGAAGGAATTATATGTATGACTTATGTACCAACCAAGGAACAAACTGCAGATATTCTCACTAAAGAGTTGGGACAATAGAGCTTTGATGATCTTATTAGCAAGTTGGAGATGATTAATATTTATGATCCAACTTGAGGGGGAGTGTTAAAATCTCAATCTCGAGTATCTTTGTAAATAATATACAAATTAGGAAAGTGGGTAATTATGGGGGATTTGATTTTATTTAGTAGGAAATTGTTTCCTTGTTTAGAATAGGTAATCGTATTATATATTGGATTGTACATATGGACAAAATTATGAAGAAAATATTTTCAATTGTTTCTTCTTTCAGGAACCTCCATACCAATTTTCCAGTTAAAGTGATGTTTTCAGATAGTTACCAATCCTTTAACCCCTCAAAATTAGGTCCATATCCCAACTAACAAAATGATCCCCCTTATTTCCCGTTGTATTGGACCAAAAGAAATCTCTCATGAGCCTCTAGAACCCCACTACCCTTGTGGAAACTCCAAAAGAGATAAGAAACATATGGGAATGCTACTATAGTTGTATTTTCTATGGAAGTTATCCATTGGAAAATATCCATACTTGTATCCCCTCCTTAAACATAGGGTTCCATATTTTGCCCTCCAAGATTTCTTCTTTTCCATAGACTTTGACCAGATCTTTCTTCACCATAGATCTCCTACCCTCTCTTGGGAAGAAAGACCCCCCCCCCCCCCTCTTTTCTGTCCGGATCACTTAATGCATAAAAAAAGGATCGCCTTCCTAACATTTAAGTCCACAAATACCTGCCAAATTAGTCATATCAAAGACATGTTCGTTCATTCCTTGGCTACCATCAAATTTGATGGTAGTAAGTTCAACCATTAATCTCCTTGCAAGGGACTTGTCTGTTGAATGAAACCGATCTTCCACAACTTTAAGATATTCCTTTGCATTTTCAAGTTGAGGAAGTGTTGATTTAATATTGTTTGCTATACACATCCGCATGAAGATAATACTTGATCTGTTCGACCTTTTCCATGACCTATACAAAGCTTGTTGCTTCGAACTACTTGTTTCAATAATAACAGCCGGTTTATTAATTCGCAGAGCTAAATCAAGATCCAGAACACCAAGGTGAAACTGAATCTGATCATTCTTGTCATAGAAATTTGTCCCATTAAAAATCGGAATAGAAGAAGCTAGCGAATGTGGTGAAACAGGAACAGACACTGCGATAAAATGATCGCAACATTAATGCTTTGAGTAAAACATTTCCATTAGTAAATTGCAGTCAATCTTTGGATCAACTTATGCAATATACTAACATTCATATTTATTGGTGATTTACACCCATCCAGGCATAATTGATAACCTTTTAAAGTGCGATTGGTTTGTCATATTTGGGCATCCATTCCAATCTTACTACCATTCTTTTAATTATCCTGACTAATTTAATTATTACTTGAAATTCGGTGTACCTTTTGGTCAACCGTAAAAATCAAATAATCATTTTGTAATAATTTTTTTTTAAAACATAATTCAATTCAATGTTTATAACCTTTCTCGCCAAGATCACTTTGGTGACAACATGCTGATTACAATATAAACATTAATGGATAAATATCCAAGCAAAAATTTGTCCATACTAAAATCAAATAATAAAGCATGCATAATGAAAATTTTCCAGACTGTTATGACGCCATTTATTGAGGTGGCGTTGATGACGTGGTAGTGGGGCCCAGTGATGATTGTGCTAAATTATACTAGGTCAATTTTCAGGTAAGTGGGGAGTCACAATGGACCGCTTAAGTCCCACTTTTCAAGACAGAATTTTCCTTAGATACGTAGTTAGCACAATATACCACAAAATCGGCCATAACGTAAACTAGTTTTAAAGGCAGATAATTAAGCATACATGCTTAAATACAATCATTCACCCAACTATAAGAATTTTACATGCTTACTTTTATGTAAAATTCGACAATTCATGCATGCATAAATATAATTGATCACCTAATATAAATAGGTCCATAACATTGTCAACATTGTCAACTTACTAATATAAAACATATGAGAGTTCCATACTTAATCAAATAATAAAATTGTTTGCATGCATTTTCATTTAATGGCTCAATTCAGTATCACTATCCTAGGGAAAACCATCAACAGTTTTAGGATGCTAACAAGTTCACAATTTCAGAACTATGATATTTCAAACCAACAAAACCCAATAAAATCAGCAAATATTATATAAATTTTTCGGTATTATATGAAACATTAACGAGATCGTACGGGTTAACAGAAACGATCTTTATCATAAAAGGAAGATCACAATAATTTCAACATTGCTCTGATACCACATGTAAGAAATTATATGCTATTATTTACTATAACCACAGGATCCTTAAATCATCGTGATCTTTCGATATATGTTACCTTTATGCGGAAAAATAAGAAAGCCATAAAGTCACATACCGGAATTGTTCATGGTATATATCAATTGAGAAGAATGCTCGTAGAAACCATAGAAATCATTTCTCTTGCTTCACCCCGATCTCTTTTTGTACTTCACCAGATTTATGGGAATATAGCTGATGAACGGAGAGCTAAGGCAAAGAGAGGAAAATTCTTATATGCCTTACTTTTAATCTATTCTATTACTTTGCAGAATATCTAAACAATCATATAATTGCTTACAAATACTTCACATGTAGTTATTATTTAATGATAAAACTTTTCATTTGTAATTTAAGAAAACTGAGTAATTTCAAGTATCAGGTTGTCAAACATGTAGGGGGAAACATATTTGTGTAAGCTGCAGAGATAAGATGAATTTCAATGTGAAGATTAAGTTGGTCAATATTAAAGGACAACAACCCATCCATAAATAACATGTTTTATTTAAGAAAGGGATTTGTATATAGCATGATAGCAAGAAGAGAAAGAGAGAGAGAGAGAGGGGGGGGGGGGAGGGACATGTAAATACAAAAATAGAACCCTACTGGTTGTCCTTTCATCCAAAAAAGAATCAAAAGAAACATGTGTTCATAAGAACAAAAAATGGACGGCTGTGGCTATATCAAGACTAAAGAGTCTCCATGTCAAATTTCATGAACACCAAAGCATTTTGTTGAGAATTGCAATGGGAATTTTCATAGAATCATATCTATCTCCTTCAGCATTTAATCTAGGCGCTACTTCAGCCTAAATGTAATGTAAAAAATCACACATTCACAATCACAAAAATGATGAAGGTATAATCATAATGTTGAGCTCAAAGCTGCCATAACTACTCTTTTACTAGGCATATTCAAAGCTTGTTTACCATGTTGAAACTTGTTTACTAAATTTTCAACCAAAGTTGTTAGAATCAAGATCCTACGTAGGATCGTTGGAGGGATCTACAGGATCAAATTGTAGAATCAAATAATGGATCGTAAGATTCTACTTAATACTTACAATTTGAAATAACTTTAAAAAATTAGGTTTTCGGAATTTCATGCCAACTCTCACTAACAAGCCCAAAAACTTGGTAGTAAGTTTAAGAAACTAAAAAAAATTTCAGCAATGTAGCTAGCTTGCTAGTTAGCATCAAGTAGTTTTTTCCTTCAACAAATTTTGACCTAAAAAATTTGGAAAACTTTTGCTGAAGGAAGAAGAACTTTTTGTTAAAAAGAAAGCTATATGCTCCATGCTTTGTGGAAAACATAAGTAAAAAATAACAAAGGTAATGCATAAGCTACAAGTTTGCAACTTTAAGCTATCAACCTAACTATACAACTCCCTATTTGTTGAAGCTCTCTACCGATCTTAAAGCTCTCAGTTCGCCTCTACTATTGCTAGAAGTAGTGGTAGTTGCGGATAGACAACTGGGAATTTGCCTACCAAGAACTCTAAGCTCGCAAAACAACTTTCGATTTCAAGGGAAAAGAGCTTTCAAGAGATGCTCAACTGCTCTCTTGACTTCGATCAAACAAATCCTAGGACATGCTCGTCAGTTTGCCCTAATTTTGACACATTTGGGCCAACTGGACCAAATTTTGTGTCCATTGCAAAAGTAAAGTGTTTGAGCCAATAAAAATATGTATTGGGCCTTTTTCTTTAAATTCCTGAACAAGAAAAAATCATATTCCATTGCACAAATAGGATTGGCAGGATCCCAAGTAGGAACGCAATCCTAAGATCTGATCCTCCGGATCCAGATAACATCCTACTGGGATCCTACTTGATTAAGATTCTTCATAGAATCTGAATCAATTAGCCAAGTTTGGATTGTAGGACTGCAAGATCCAAATCAGGATTTTGATAACCATGCTTAAAACCAAGCTAAAGCTTGAGTCAAGCTCCCGGGCCCATCGGAATGGGTGGGACACTAGAGGAAGTGGCCTTGTTTCTCATGGAAGCCCTTAGATGTTTGTTTCCTGGGTTGCTTGTTCGTTCGTTCCTCACACCAGTTTACGGTTTCAGAGTGGGTTATGTCTGTTTCCTAGGTTGTTAGTTTGTTCTTTCCTCTCACCAATATCAAAGTGGGTAATGGCAATAGCATTTGGTTTTGGGAAGATGTTCGGTATGTGTTAAGGGATCACTAGTGTAGGTAGTGCCCCATTTTTTAATATTTCCCCTCTTCACAATGCATCTATCAACTCTTTCTTTTCTTTGAAGAGAGGCTCTCTTTCCTAGGATTTCTATTTTTTTGGAAATCTTCAACATGCTTAACGTTCTAGTGCTTTTTTATTCCTTCAAATAGGATGATGAGAGAATTTTGGAGAAGGATTTTATAGGTCTATTTTTTCCCATACGAAACCCTTTTTCCTTTAACCTCTAAGCTCCTTCGCCAATCATTTTCCTAGTGTTTTCCCTGGATCCACATCATATGAAAGGTTTTGTTTCCTTATTAAGATTCAGACATTCATTTCCACTCTCTCACTAGGCTTACTATGCACAACCTAATACAATTCAAAAGACAACATAAGGCCTTGAGTCCTAACACGCACTCCATGTGCCATGAGTTCAATGGAATAGATGCATGATTTTACCTGCATTGCCAGGTGGCTAACTTTATTTGGAATGATCTCTTCTCACGTTTTGATGAAGATTTTTTGGTTATTTTGTGGTTGTCGGGAATCTCCTGCAGCTGCAAGTGAGCTATTGGGGCTTTGGCAAAACCAAAAAGGAACGAACTTTAAGGAGATGCTCAATCTTTTATACCTTGTGGATGTTTTGGAATGAGAGTAATTCAAGAGCCTTCCTAGACCATACAACATCCCCTCATTTTTATGGGGAAAAACTGTATTTTTTGGCCTCATTTTGGTTCATTCTTTTAGGCTTTTTTGGGATATCTCTGCCTAGCCTGCAAAGGGATTGGAGGGCAGCTTTTTGTAGTATACAACTTTTCTTTTGTTTCAGTGAAGGGCATCTTCCCCTCTTTGTACTCTGCTCTTGGTGACATGTTTTCCTTTATCCAAAAAAATGGAAAAATTTTCCATCAAAAGAATACATTAAAGAATTATTCAAAACAAATGTTTTCTAAAAAAAAAATTTTCTAATTATATGTGTATTTTATCTTTTTTATTTATTATGCCCATGTGATGTAGGACGAGAAGATGCTATTTGGATGGATCATTTCGACCCAATTAGGAGGCCTATGTCAAAGAATAGGGTGAATGGTTTAAGTATGTGTGTGTAGTTTGCTTGTATTGGGATTATTTATGTTGGGGTCTTGTTTGTAGCAATTGTGTATTCTTTGGGTATGTTTGTAATGCAATGTAGTTTTAAGGGTATGTATGTAATTTCATGTGTTTATAGGCTTTCTTATAAATAGTGTGTGAAAGCCATGATAGTTTTAAGGGTATGTACGTAATTTCATGTGTTTATAGGCTTTCTTATAAATAGTGTGTGAAAGCCATGATGCAGGCAGTTGTTTATGAATTTTGAATTGAATTGAACGTGAGAGTTTTCCCCCTGGTATCTCCTCTCTCCTCCTTTCCCCTTCCTTCCTTTATGCTACCCCTGCATCATTTGGTGTCAAAGCCCAACTATGATCTCCATTCTAGCCCATCTTTGAACTCCATTCTTCCAATCTCCATTCTAGCCCAATCTTCTTCTCCATTAATCTCTCCTTCTCTATTACTCTCTCATCTCATCATTTTTGTTCTGAAATTACAGTTAAAAAAAAAAAGAAAAAAAACAGAAAAGCAGTTCTGCAGTTTTTGAACATTTTCTGAAATTCCATCAGTGTCCCCATTTTTCAAAAAAACCACCATCCATACCCCTTCTTGCAACACCACCCATCCCATTGAAAACAGAACCCCTCGAAACCCCTTCTCCAATCTTCAACTCTTCGAAAACCCTAACCTCGCTTTTTACATCACACCACCAACACCATTGAACTCCTCATCCCCTGATCTTCCCTCGACCAAAGTTGCATTGTAGGAGACTCAATGCCAGCGACCCATGTGCCGGCTACTTGCGAGTGGGACTCTGCCCAAGTCATCTCTTGGTTCCAGTTTCTTGAGAATTTGCTCCAGCCACGATATTTTGGATTCTCTCCATGATATTTTGACGTGCAAGGATATATTTTGTTGTGGACATAATATATTGCAAGCAAGCAAGATAATTTTGGCACAAAACCCTAAAATTGCCACTGCCAGCATAAAAATCAGGATTGCTACATTTGTGAGTTTTTCTAGTGAATTTGTTTCATTTTTGCTTGATACTTATGATTAAAGAGGACTTGAAGATCATTGTTAAATAATTGAAAGTGAAGTTTGTGATTTGCTTCATATAATTACATCATGCTGACCAATGTTGAATATTCTGTGAGGCGGAGTTGTTATCCAGTAGGAGACTATTATTGGTGCTTTGAATAGGCTAACAACCGAAGTTGCAAACTTAGGTAAAAGGCCCATGGAATTTCCTACCAAACAAGATGGTGCAATAGCTGCTGTCCCTCATGCTTTTGAGTTCTGTAAAGGCCGAAATAATCATTTGAGTAAGGAAGTTATTATAGAAGTCTCAGATTTTTAATGGTGATAGTTCTCCGAATGAATTTGATGATTGGGTCTATTCTTTGGAGTATTATTTCCAATGGTATGACATGAATGAGGCTAGAAAGCTGTAATTTTCTGAATAAAAATTGATGGAACTGCTTGAATTTGGTAAATTAAACAAAGGGAGATCATTATAAGGAGATTTGGTGAGATTACAATGTGGGATAAGAAGAAGTGAGCCATGCAGGAGCAATTTTCTCCCAATTATCAGCAGCGTGTTTATCTCCAGCTCTTTGATTTGACGCAAGAAGTAAATACATTGATGGAGTACACTAGTAGATTCTATCATTTGGTACTTGTGTCGATATAGAATGGAAATAGGACATTATGAGAGTTTCGTACAATAAAAGGGTTGAAGCCAGCTATTGCCTCCAAACTCGCTGCATGTCGTCTCATTACAGTTGGCGATGCAGTACAAGTTGCCACTCAGATCCTCTTAGGGCTACATCAGCCCTTCAGTTTGAGAAGAGTACTAGTGGAGTTCCACGAGAGAAGGCAGTTGAACAATTGAGTAAAGGTGTTCATACTAATACCTCTTGGAAGACTACTGAGCATGCTGGAACAATTTCTAAGAGCCAATCATGACTCAAATGCTTTAAATGTCAATGTTTTGGACATCAAGTAGCACAATGTCCTAACCAGTTCATGGCTGTTTCAGAAAAAAAAAAAATGTTTAGTGCTTCAATGTATGCTCTCTTCCCACAAGGTTAAAGAGACAGAGGAATGGAAGCGGACCAACATCGTTCAAACTTAAGTGATATGCCAAAAACAGCTTTCTACTTTGATTATCGATCCTAATAGTTGCACAAATGTAGTTTCTAAAGAAGTTGCGAAGAAGTTAAATTTGGAAGTTGAGCCTCATCCTGAACAATACAAAATTGCTTGGGTGAATAATAGCAACTTGAAGGTCAATGATCACTGCTTACTTACCTTCAAGATTGGTTCCATTAAGGAGATAGTGAGAATTCCTATCCCCTCTACATTGACAACAAGAAGTATAAATTGATGCCATCATGGATTCTTCAATAACCAAGTTGAAGTGTATTGTTGATTCCTTTCTTATGAAACGAGATGACTCTATTTATGGTAACCTCCTTGGTACTTTCCCCAACTTGACATAGTCGAGTTCTTTTTGAAAGTGGGGACTTGATATAGGACAAAAAGCAACTATTTGGATGGATCATCTTGTCTCAATTAGGAGGCCTATGTCAAAGAATATGGTGAATGGATTATTGTGTACAAAACCTAAATGTGCTTAGTTGTTTACGTATGTGTGTCATTTGCTTGTCATAGGATTATTGATGTTGGGATCTTGTTTGTAGTAATTATGTATTCTAGGGGTATGTTTGTAATACAATGTAGTTTTAGGGGTATGTGTGTAATTTCATGTGTTTAGAGGCTTTCTTATAAATAGTGTGTGAAAGCCATGATGTAGGTAGTCGTCGATGAACTTTGAATTGAATTGAACATGAGTTTTCCCCTCAGTATCTCCTCTCTCCTCCCTTCCCCTTCCTTCCCCTCTTCTAATTTCTCTATGATTGCAGAACCTTGATGCTGCCTTTGCACCACCATGCTGTGTCGAGACCTAATTTTTTTAGAAATTGACATATCCTCATGTCTGTTTATGTACTTATGCAAAGAGTTGCAGTACACAACCAAGTTCTCTGGAAATTCATCCAAGACTGAAAAAAGCAAAAGGTATACCTTATTCCATTTCTCAGGATAAACAAACAATTTTCCAAGGGGAATAAATAGAGAATGAACGATACCAGTTAAAGAGAAAAACATCAACAAAAGGAGGGGGAAAAAAGTAGTACAAAGTCCAACACAGATACAGTAGGTGAGTAGGTATACCTTATATTCAAGTGCATCAAGTCCCTTGCACACAAATTCAAACAAAGTCCTCAATTTTTCAGGGCTTGGTGCTGTTACAAATATGTTTGAGTACCTATTAGGATGAATTGCTGCCACCAGAAATTTAAAGAATGTTTATAAAGTCACAAAAAAGGAAAGAATAAAGCAGACATGAACGCGCACACAGAAATATGTAAACATGATTATATAATTATATTCGAGGATACTATACCCTGCAGCAACAGATCCAGCAATGGCTAAACAACAGCAAGCAGAGCAAATGGGCTTTTAAGCGTCTTATCCAAAATTGCATCGAGAAATGTAATGAGAGATTTTCCCTATTCAAACATTGTAGCAAGTTGACCAACTCTAAGCTTCCCAAGTGTAAGAAAAAATTTAGCAAACCCAAGATCAGAATTGCATGCATCAGGAAGGCAATCTTACCTGGTCCAACGTACAACACTTCTGAATCAAAGCACCAACAGGAAAATCATCATTTAGTTGCTCTTTTAGATTCTTTAAGCTCCGTTCTGCCTCTGAAAGCCCCTCAGAGTCCTTCAATCACCAACCAGAGTACAAAGAAAGTAGAATATTAGAGCTTAAAATAACCTATAAATCTCTCCCATCAGTGATATTAAATATAGTATGATAAATTTATATTAACACCCTTATATATAATAAAATAAAGAAATATTTTTCCTCCATCTTTAATTGAAAGGAGCAATACTCCAAGCAGTTTTGCTCTGGACTCCGAGATAGCACAAAACATGTCAAGGCAAGTTTAAGTCTAAAATTTAAATGAAATTTTTATAAAAAAAAAATCAGAATTGCCTCTTTAACTAAAACTGGGATAATTGACCTCATATGGGACGAAATTGGCAGAATATTTAATTCATCATCCATAACCACACATGCTTTGCATGAAGCAAGTGATAGTAAGAAACGTTCATTAAAGCGCCCAGTGGCCTCTGAATGGGATTCTGTACGGAACCTCTCATTAACATCCTGAAAATTAGCAAGATTTTACTGAGATTGATAATCACATCCAAGTACATAAACCATCAACAGTCTAACCACCAAAAAAAGATATATATGTTCTCACATCAAGCTTAGAAAGTAAATGGAGATTTATCCATAGTGATATAAAAAGTATATCAGAAATCAACATATTGAGAGAAAAACAAGAAAATAATGAAATAAAATATAGTGTTGGGATCCAAATGCAAAACAAAAAGTGTGATGTGAAGTAGATCAAAGGTCTATTTCAGCAGTGGGGAGATGTGATTCATACCATAATGTCACGGACCGACTATTTTCACACTGTTGTGAAGGGGCCGTGCGGCGCTAGCTAAAGCACTCTTGTTTAACTAGCCAACCTATCGTTCACCAACATTCATCCACGAAACACTTTCATTAACATTCATTCAAATAGTAGCGGAAATAGTAATCAATTCATGAAAGCAGTGGCAAGCAAGCAGTAAACATTGAATCCACGAAATTCATTAAAAACACCTCCGTTGACATTGTGTGTTTAGCGAGGGAGGCAAGTAGGCTAAACACGTTGACAATAGCTAGTGAATTTTACAATGACTGATGAACACTCACCCTCCCCTAAAGAGCTTTCTAGGTCATTCCCACTATAGCACATGGAAACATCAAAGTGACCGAGGAGTCATACTGCCATATTTGGCATACAAAGACACTACTAGCAGAAAATAACCCTACACTAGTATTTACATGATGGAAACCCATTCCAAGTGCACGAGACAAGTGGTCACAAGCAAGCATAATGCCCTGAAAAAGCTTAGCTCGTGACACATAACCATGGTGTACAAACGGGTGAGTGAGGGAAGAGAACAAAGGAGCAATAAAATTAACCCACCACCCTCCACGGTTTCTATCGTTCTTGCATGAAGATTTGGTGTCAAAGCCTCAAAATCCTGAAAACAGGAAATATAGGAAACTTAGAAAAAGATTGAAAAAAAAAAAATGCAACAATACATACTCTTGCAACACCACTTAATAATTGTGGAAGAAGGGAATTCAGCTAAATGAAAGGAGGAGATTCAGTAACTACCTGTAGTATGCGCATACCAAAGGTATTGCCAAGAATTCTTTCCGAATCCTTGTACAAGCAATATGTTATTCATCCACTTTCAACAAAGAGTCAAAAAAGATTGACTGCCTCATGATCCCACTCTCCTTTCTGCAATAACCTGCTTTGCTCGCTTTTTCTTGTGACTGTAAAAACAAAAGTAAGCTATCATGCTTGCGCATGCCAAAAATAAATTTATGAATTAAAAAAAAAAAAAGAACACACACACACACACAGACACACACAAAAAGAGATGCATACAACAAAAAGTAGGCCATAGTTATGCTTATGCATACAATAAAAATTTGGCCCTAGTTCTGCATACAACAAAGATTTGGCCATAGTTACATAGTACAGAAACACAAAAGATCATTGCACGTTCCTCAAAAAGGATGGTCTTGAATGGGTTCATTCCATGATTTCCATTTTCTTAATGAAATAATTCTTTTCTTTAATACCTCCCTTTCCCTAGATACATTGTTCAACACTTCTACCAACAGCCAAAAAAAAAAAATGGAAAAAAATAATAACAAATAAAAAATGAGGCTGATCATGGGAAACTAGGCCTCCATTTGGGAGCGCTTAAAAAAAAGTGTTTATAGCACTTATCGTGTACTACAACAAACACTTATTGCAAAAAGAGATTTTCCAAACCATCTTTTTTTATAACTATTTAAGTGAATTTTGAGAAGCAATAGAAACTTTTTGGCCACATGTAAGTGGCACTGTTCATAGGTGGGGTCAATTGTAAATTTAAGAAAATTTAGTGACTATTTTATAATTTTAAAATACATTAAAAGCGAATTATATATTATTTTATTATGTATTATAATATATCAATTATTAATGAAGCATAATTCAATTATGAAATAAAGAATAAGAACCCCCTATTAATTTAAATTAATATTAAAGATTAAAAATACTAATTTAATTCATAATAAATTTTAATATAAATTAATATGAAAATCAAACGTTATAAATAATAATAAAATTATTTTTAATCAAAAAAATCCTATTATTTTATTTTTACTTAATTAAAATATTTGAATATTAATTAAAAAAACAATTATGAAATGTAATCAATTAATTATTAATAAAATATAATTAAATTATGGAATTAATAAAAAGAACCATCTATAAATTTAAATTAATATTGAATAAATTAAATTTTTTAATTAGTTATTAATACTATTTTTAACATAAAGTAATGAGGAAATCATCTGTTCAAAATAGTGTTTTAAAAGGCATTCATGAGGCCCGCCTCTTGATACATTTTGAGCATAAAATGCTAACTTGAAAGGTGTAAATCCTAAAATGTATACCCTAAGGGAGAAAGCGTATGACCCCCCTCTCTCGACGAAGTTTCTTTCTTCCAAGCTTTCGCCACTCTCCGACGACTCCTCCAACTTCTCGTCTATCTCCGACGAGTCAACGACCCCTTCCAATGTCTCGTCTCTCTCTGACAACCCTTTCAGACCTATAGTCTCTTTCCAAGCTTGCATCTGGCTTCGAAGACGACTCCAGCTTCTCGTCTCTCTCCGACGAGTCAACGACCCCTTCCAACCTCTCATCTACCTTCGACGACCCCTTCCGATGTCTTGTCTTTCTTCGACGACCCATTCGGACATCTCGTCTCTCACCACCGACCCTCTACAACCTCTCGTCTCCCTCTGCGACCCCCCTATAGCCTATCTACTTCGACATCTCTTCTCAGTCTAAGGTCTCTCCTCAACCTAATTCGATTATTCAAGTCTCTCTCTCCAGTGTTGTTCATAGCAGACTCCCAAGAGACTATTTTCCTTGTCTCTAAAACTCATTGTTTGAGTTTGTTCCCTAAAATTGGCCTATATGATATTTAAAATTTAAGTCTTTATTTTTTTTTTCCATTATTCTTAAATTTTCCTCATTTTATATAAACTTATTTTATTTATTAATTATTTAAAAAAATAAAGTCCCAAAATGCTTATGCCTTAAGGCTTACGCCTCGCCTAAGTTAAAACGCCTCGCCTCAGAGGGGGTAAAACGCCTTGACTTACGCCTTCGCCTTTTAAAACATTGGTTATAAATATATATTAATAATAATATTATTGTTAATTAATAAATAATATTATATTATTTTAGTTAATAGAAAAATTTAAATTTTAATTATAAAATTAGTATAATTATTATTTAAATTTTTAACTATAAAAATATTAATATTTTATTTTAAATATATTAAAAATATATAGCAGTTATTATAATTCAATTTTTGATTGAACAAAAACTATTTATTAATTTAAATTAACATTGAATAAATTAAAATTTCAAATTTAATTAATCATATTATTTTTATAATAATTTAATATGATAGTAATATGTTATAAATATACCTTAATAATAAGATTATTATTAATTAAAAATAATAATTTTATACTATTTTTAATATAAAATATTTAAATTTTAATTATAAATAATTAAAATAATTATTAATGAAACTATTAATTAAAAAATATTAATATTTTTTTAATTTAAAATATGTTTAAAAATACTCATATAGATGGGGCAAACAACCATCAAAGGGGCTTAAGGCAAAAGCAAGATGTTAAAAGGGTCCTAGAAATGTTGACTCCTTTAATGATTTTAACATTTCTTTCCAACCATCTTTCAAGAGAACACATCAACCCTAGTGTAAGTTTAAGAATGTTCATAAATTATAGAATCGTTGTGGCATCCCTTGATGGTCATACAAAAAATATAAATAAATAAGCTAATATTGATAGAATTAAACAAAAAAATCATGAATGCAAAGTGACAGTAAGGGAAATACAAGTAACTGATTCTGCAGGGATAAGTGAAAGCATGCAGTTTTATGGGGTTTATGGTTAGAACGAAACATGCAAACTTGTTCGGGGAAGAAGTTGAATTCATCTTTGGTGTTGGAAAAGATTCCATTTTTGACTTCTTTATGGTGTAGGGTTTAAAGTTTTCAGGGAAGCTAGTTTTCAGGATGTAAATAGGGATTGGAGGAACTGAATGACTTGATTTTTGCTGTTTTGGTTTTTTTCTGGTTTGTTCCAGATTTTTTTTGGGAGATTTCTTATTCTCCTTCAAATTCTTTCCCTATTAATGATATTTCTTTTGCTAAACAAAATTCACTTAAGTGGCAGAGCTGAAGGGATAAGACTTTAAACAGTAAAAGTTAAGGTCCCCATTAAGTTAAAACCATCGTAACAAGACAACGGAACTCGGCAAAAACAACTTATTGCAAACAGAAGAAAGAAAAAGAGAGAATATGTAGAAAAATTGAAACTTGCTCAATTCTTGTACCACCATAAAACAATTGACCTAGACTTGACTGAGCATGAAATGCAGATTAACAATCTGTAGAAACAAAGCATCAACAAGCAATCAGTTTATTCTCCACCATTGCCCCTAGTGAAAATATAGAACAGAAAATAAAAACAATAAAACTTGAATCTGAATTGGTTGAACCTAGGACACTATTTGCTGAGTTGACATAGTACGAAAAAAAATGGAGAGTGAATGAATAAGTAAGAATAGTGCCTGCACTGCCTAGTGGAGAGACTTGTCTGAGTTCGGATGCGTTCATCCACCTTCTTCCTCATTATTCCCCAGGCAATAACATTTCTTATTCCACCCATACCAACTTGCGGTAACTGCGTGCGGCGACTGCGGGCAGAGCTGGGCAGAGCCGCAGTGGGTCTGTGGCTGTGGATGACGGCTGGAGGAGACGACGAGAGTACTGGATCATTCGCAGCAGGAAGCAGGAAGCAGGCAGCAGGCAGCAGGCCGCAGCACCGGCGCACGGAGGGAGTCGAGGGGCGAGGTAGGCAGGCAGAGGAGAGGACAGAGAGTGAGAGCCTGAGAGGAGAGCGGTTAGGGTGCTGCTTGTGTGTTGCTGGAACGACATGCTTATTTATTCGCAGCAGGGAACACTTATTTTCCTAAAAGACAAGTAGTTTGAATAAGTACTTTTTGAAATAACTACTTATATTAAGCATAAACTAAACACTACATATTGACACAAATACTTATAAAAAGTAATTTTTTTTTAAAAAATATTTATTTTTTAAGACATTCCAATCGGGAGCTTAGCTTGGTAAACAATAAGAAAAGCTCCTATCAAGTGGATGGTATGGTAGCATTGTGATTGTTAAATTCCATTTTATAGCAAATCATGTGAGTATCCTACTAAAGGGGTCCCAAGTGGTAAAAATGGATCATGAGTATGGTGCTGGTAAAAGAATATCACTTGATTCTTACCCAACTCGGAGTAATACTACCAAAAAAAAAAGAAACACACATGCAAGCCCCCACAATATTTATATGTTCAGGCTTTTGCTTACTCAAGGACAAATGAAACTGAAAGCTTGAATCATCTTAAGAAAATTATCTGCAGGGTTTTCAAATAAGGACACAGAATGACAGCAGCGTGGTTGATGTTCCTGTCAAGATGTCTCAATATTTTTACCCTTTTACAATGCAATTTAATCTATGTGAGGGTAGTGAACTTGATTCAGTCAAAATTTTGGCAATTCAAGTATCGACGCATCACCATTGCATAAAGATTTACTTCATGGGATCATAGATTAGGTTTAATAATTTTAATGGGTACAAATTATGGAAGCTGATCCATGAGCATAACATTTTACGTAAGATTGCTACAATCAAATAAAAGCCAATTAATACGATAAATTTGGGGCTTGCACTTAAGATTCAGATAGTGAAAGCAAAAGAGAACACCAATTCTTCATTTATATTGCTAAATGGTGCATTCATGTAAAAGTCAATTATCAGTAGGACTTGTTTCTAAGTTGACTTTATCTCTCTTTTGTTAAAATGTCAACCCAGAATATCTTTGTAAATAAAATATAAATTAGGAAAGTGGGTAATTATAGGGGA
Source organism: Malania oleifera (assembly GCF_029873635.1). NCBI lineage: Eukaryota > Viridiplantae > Streptophyta > Magnoliopsida > Santalales > Ximeniaceae > Malania > Malania oleifera. The sequence continues at coordinate 3,872,263 of NC_080428.1, forward strand.
TTTGATATTATTCAATAGGAAATTGTTTCCTTGTTTAGAATAGGTTATTGTATTATATATTGGATTGTACGTAAGAACAAAATGATGAAAGAAATATTTTTTCCAATCTTTTCTTCTTTCATGGTATCAGAGCCAGGTTTTCTTAAACCCAGCTAAACAATGGCTGACAGTAGAGACTCTACCTCCTCTGCAAACATCATCGGCGATTCAGAGGTTACGTCTGGTGGGAGTACGAATGATAACACAATCTTTCCACGCTCATTCGAAAAACTAAACGGAAAAAATTTCCGTGAATGGGCTCAGTCCATGAAATTGGTGATTGAGGGAAAAGGAAAACTTGGTTACCTTACCGGTGAGCGAAGGAAACCAGATCCTTCCGACACCGTAGCCTTGCAAAGATGGAGGTCCGAAAATTCCACGGTCACGGCTTGGCTCGTCAATTCAATGCAACCATCAATCGGCAAAATTTATTTGTTTTTGCCAACGGCGAAGGAGGTCTGGGAAGCCGTATGTGAGACGTACTCTGATGGCGAAAGTTACTTTCAAATCTTCGACATCAAGACCCGATTGTGGCAGATGAGGCAAGGCGAGAGAGGGGTTACCGAGTATTTCATGGAGATGAGTCATCTCTGGCAGGAGCTCAATCTGAGCATCGACGAAGAGTGGGAGTGCTCCGGCGATAGCACGCGATACCGAAGGAGGCTCGAAAACAAGAGGGTCTTCGAGTTTCTTGCCGGCCTGAATCGAGAGCTCGACGACGTGAGGGGACGGATCCTTGGCCGGCGACCTCTTCCTTCAACCCGAGAAGTCTTCGCAGAGGTCAGGAGGGAGGAGAACAGAAGATGAGTAATGTTGCGGCCCCAAAATGAATCCGCTGGGCTGGACCCGATTGTACATGGATCCGCCCAAAAATTAGATGGGCTGCACACTGGGTTGAATGCCTCAGCTCTTGCATTAAAAGGCCCAAGAGGACCTAGTCAACGACCACAAAGAGGACAAATATGGTGTGAACATTGTCGAAAAATAGGTCATTCAAAAAATACCTGCTGGGAGATTTATGGAAAACCGACAGACTGGAAACCGAGACAATACCACAAAAATCGTGGGTACCAGGCCAACACTGGCGGATCAACTGAAAGATCACAAGGAGAGAACAATGATACCCCATCCGGCAGTGTCTTTAGTCCTGAACAATTGGATCAGTTATATAAGATGTTTTCATCAATGCAAACATCGGGTCAGTCCTCTAGTTCTCTGCCTCATCGAGGTAATCATCTATCAGCTTTAAAAACCACATCTTGTTACAAATGCCCATGGATAATTGATTCGGGTGCATCCGATCATATGATTGGGTCGTATCAATATTTTTCATCCTACTCCCCATATGTCGGGAATTTGAAGGTAAAAATTGCAGATGGATCTCTCTCACCAGTTGCTGGAAAAGGAAGTATTCGCATATCTGATTCCTTAACTTTACAATCAGTCTTACATGTCCCCAAGTTATCCTGCAATCTGTTATCTATCAGTTAGTTAACAAAAGACTCGAATTGTTCCGCTAAATTTGTCTCCTCCCATTATGTTTTTCAGTACCTATCATCGGGGAAGACGATTGGCACTGCTAAAGCGTATGAGGGACTCTACTACTTTGAGGAGGCAAGTTTGGGTGAACTATGTAATATTGCAATTTGTGATTCTGCATCTACTTCTAAAAAAAGTGAACTTTTGTTATGACATTTACGGATGGGTCATCCCAATTTTCAATATTTAAAACGTTTGTTTCCTTCTCTTTGTTCAAATAAAATGGCTTCTAAGTTTCAATGTGAAGTGTGTGAGCTTGCTAAACATCGTCGTATTTCTTTTCCATCATCCATATACAAACCATCTCACCCATTTGCTATGTTTCACAGTGATGTATGGGGTCCCTCACGTTCCCTAAATCGCACCAATACAAAATGGTTTGTGACCTTTATCGATGACCATACTCGTCTTTGTTGGGTCTACTTACTGAAAGACAAAACTGAAGTCCGCTCCATTTTTATCAATTTTCACCATGATTCATACACAGTTCCAGAGTCATATTCAGATCCTACGTACTGATAATGGTACGGAATATTTCAATACCATCCTGGGAACTTATCTTCAAGATCATAGGATTGTTCATCAAAGTTCTTGTGTGGATACCCCTCAACAAAATGGGGTTGCTGAACGAAAAAATAGACATATACTTGAAGTAGTCCGGGCTTTAATGTTTACTACCCACATGCAACATTATTTTTGGGGCGATGCCAACTTAACAGCCACACATTTGTCATTAATGCCAAGTCGAGCACTCTCATTTGTCACTCCTCTGCAGAAATTTCAAGAAAACTTTCCTACCTCTTGACTCCCTTCTAGTCTCCCACTAAAAATTTTTGGTTGTACTGCGTTTGTTCATGTCCATGCACACCATCGCGATAAATTGGATCCTCGTGCTATTAAATGTGTTTTCATTGGTTATTCACCTCCCCAAAAAGGCTACAAATGCTTTGACCTGGTCTCAAAACGACTGTTCGTTAGTCTTGATGTCACCTTTTTTGAAACCACTCCTTATTTCTCAAAGCCCTCTCTTCAGGGGGAGAATCTCATACCTGAGGCACCAAAAGCGTTGGACCCGGTGATGGCTCCGAATAATCGTGATCTGGTAATTGAGTCTTCCTCTGATAATTCTGCACTTGATGATATCAATCTACCTATTGCAATCAGAAAACAAACCAGGTCATGTACTCAATATCCTTGGTAGAAATACATGTCTTACAAAAGCTTGTCTACAGGATATCGTACATTTGTCTCTAATTTGGACAAGATGAAAGTACCAAAAAACGTTCAGGAAGCTCTAGAAATACCAGAATGGAGAGAGGCAGTATTGGAAGAAATGCGAGCCCTAGAAAAAAACGGAACTTGGAAGTTGACAGATCTACCGAAAGGGAAGAAGCCAGTAGGTTGTAAATGGGTTTTCACAGTGAAATGTAAATTTGATGGAACAGTTGAAAGATATAAAACCAGACTCGTTGCAAAACGCTTTACACAGACTTACGACATTGACTATACTGAGACATTTGTACCAGTGGCAAACTTAAATACAGTTCGGGTTCTCTTCTCCATGGCAGCCAATTTAGATTGGCCACTACAACAACTTGATATTAAAAATGCTTTCTTAAATGGAGAATTAGAAGAGAAAGTTTACATGACTATACCACCAGGATTCAGTAGAACAGGTGAAGAAAATAGAGTGTGTAAACTAAAGAAATTGTTATATGGCCTCAAACAATCTCCGAGAGCGTGGTTCGACAGATTCGCAAAGATAATAAAGAATCAAGGGTATCGACAAGGGCAATCAGACCATACACTATTCTTCCAACAGTCTGAAGGAGGTAAGAAAACAATTCTAATAGTGTATGTTGATGATATAATCCTTACTGGTGATGATACTGTAGAAATGGAGAGATTGAAGAAGGTTCTAGCTACTGAATTTGAAGTTAAAGACTTGGGACAAATGCGGTATTTCTTGGACATGGAAGTGGCAAAAACAAAAAAAGAGATTAGTGTTTCTCCGCGAAAGTATGTTACTGACCTCCTAGTTGAAACTGGCATGCTAGGGTGCAAACCCAGTGAAACCCTGATAGAAACAGTAAAGAGAGTTGAAGATTGTGGAAAACCAGTAGAAAAGGAGAGGTATCAGAGATTGGTTGGCAAACTGATCTACCTATCACATACTAGACCAGATATTGCACTTGCAGTTAGTGTAGTAAGTCAACACATGCATTCACCAAAGGAAGTTCACTTTGATGCCGTATACAAGACCCTTAGATATCTCAAGGTATCCCCAGGAAGAGGACTCTTTTTTAAGAAATGTGAAAGCAAGGAAATAGAGATCTTTACAGATGCAGATTGGGCAGGATCAGTGGAAGATAGAAGGTCCACCACAGGATATTGTACATTCGTCTGGGGAAATCTCGTGACTTGGGAGAAGCAAAAAACGGAATGTGGTGGCTCGTAGTAGTGCTGAAGCTGAATTCAGGGCAGTCGCTCCAGGGATTTGTGAAGGATTGTGGTTATGAAAACTATTGGAGGAATTACGGGTGCCAGTGAACCTTCCTATCAAACTCTACAGTGACAATAAGGCAGCTATTAGCATCTCTCTTAATCCAGTTCAACATGACAGGACTAAACATGTGGAGGTAGACAGACACTTCATCAAAGAAAAAATTGAAGAAGGAATTATATGTATGACTTATGTACCAACCAAGGAACAAACTGCAGATATCCTCACTAAAGGCTTGGGACGACAGAGTTTTGATGATCTTATTAGCAAGTTGGAGATGATTAATATTTATGATCCAACTTGAGGGGGAGTGTTAAAATGTCAACCCAGAATATCTTTGTAAATAAAATATAAATTATGAAAGTGGGTAATTATAGGGGATTTGATATTATTCAATAGGAAATTGTTTCCTTGTTTAGAATAGGTTATTGTATTATATATTGGATTGTACATAAGAACAAAATGATGAAAGAAATATTTTTTCCAATCTTTTCTTCTTTCATCTTTCATTCTAAATTTATGACCATACAATTTAAGATTTAATATGCAAAACTGTTGCAAATCTCCACCTCTTTTCCAAACCTATTATTTAAGTACTCCTATGAGACTCTCGGTCTCGGCAGGGATTGTAAACACAGAGTATATTATAGAGGAATGTGAGCACAAACTGACCAGGCCTTGTGTGATATCATAATTGGAACATAAAGAATTATAATTATAAATAATTTCAATCAAATCTCATAACCTTTAAAAAACTTAATGCTTGTTTGTACAAATAAGATCACAAGGAGGCATATTTCTCTATGTTTTTTGTTCTTTACGAAGACGTTTTCAGAGGCTAAAGAGTTGCACCACTGCACAACCAACCATTAGGCATGGTGATAGAAGTTCGATGCAAGTTTGCAATAATTGGTACCACTGATAGTAGGTTCTTTCTATTTATGAATAATAGATCTCTGTAGAACAAACTGAAATTATGCGATAAACACTACATGTCACGTCCCCTCAGCTGGAGCACATAGATTATATTGCTCTTAGTGTGTACAGATGAACTTAACCTGCTTACCCCTAACGAACAATAAATAAATCAGTCAATGGATATTCATACTTCACATAAGTGGTTGAAATGAATTTTTTTCTACAAGTTTCTCTCAAATAAAATGACAATCAACAGTAACTTGCTTTTTCATATAATGGAAAAACCATTGCTTGATTCACATACAACTCCATAAGTTGTGAGTGCTGGAACACAATCTTTTTCCAACATATTCCTAAGTCAAACAAACTCACAGATAGTATGTGTCATTGCTCTATACTTGGACTCTGCACTAGAGCCTTCAATTACAATTTGCTCTTTACTTTTCTAAGATATCAAGTTGTCACCAACACACATTATCCAGAATAGTGGACCTTCTACCAAAGGGTGAGCAAGCTCAATATACATCAGTGTATCCCTCAACACATGAATCACCATGATCCTGATACTAGAGACCTTTTCCAAGTGCACCCCTGATGTATCACAAGATATGAATAAAACCATCCCGATGACTACTTCAAGGAGAGCCAACGAACTAACTTGCAATACTTATCTAGCTGAGTAATTCAGCTTTCTAACAGATCTGTTATATCACCATGGACTAGTTAATAATATATTAACATGATTGGATCCCAACAGTCTCATCTCATAAAAAAAAAATAGAGAACATATTTCATGGATTGGATTTCACTTGACTGTCTACGGTTCCATTACTTGTGCTTGAAGTAGAAATTTTGCATAAATGTAATTGTCATGCTATTAAGTATTTTGATTTAAGTTTTTCTCTTTTTCACTATGATAGGATGGCTCCCATACAAGATTTAGATGTTAGAAACTTAGTCTAGAATGGCCTGTAAGAATTGCTTCAAAATTTGTATGCACGAAGTATAATCTCCTAAAATCGCAATATTGTCCACATAAGCAATCAGAGAACCGTATTACAATAGAATATAAAATGATCCATTGCACATCTCCAAAGGCCCAAATTAAGCACCACAACACTGAATCAACTAAACCATGCTCTAGGAGACTATTTTAGGCTACAAAGACTTTCTCAGACAACAAACCAACCTTGACTCCCTTTAAGCAACAAACCCAAGAGGTTGCTGGCATCCTTGGAACCTAATCAGTGTAATCAAATCACGTGTCTGCGCAAGTAAATCCATACCTGAGTATAGCCTTTTGCCGCCAATCTAGCCTTCAGCAAGCATCCAAACCATCTAGATTGATTTTCGCAATAAATGCCTAACAAAAAGCCACAGACTCATGAGCTAGAAGTGACACAAGTTCCTAAGTAGCATTTGTCTTCAAGGCATGCATCTCTGGCAACACTCCACCCATAATTAAATAAACCTTCAGAAATGGACTTGAGAATAGAGATAGATGACAAAAGTAACAAAACAATAATGGGGTGGTGACAAAGAATCACAAGAATCACGTGTATGCTATGTTTTTAACTCGCTAGGTAGAGGGTACATTTGGCTAACATGAAGACATATCTTTCTTTGCTATTTGCATTGCTGTCTTTTCCTCTCTATCTAAAAAATTGGATGACAGCCGGACAATAATTGAGTAAGCAGGGTTTGTTCGCAGCACATTCTAAGGTTCATGATGATTTAACAATAATAATGATAGTGACAGTGATGATTTTAGTGGTGGCCTTGATTAAGTCATTGATGATGAGTCTTCTCAGTGATACTATTGAGACTAACTGTGGCTTGTATGCTGACATTTAATAACCTTGCTCCGCTTTGATTCTACTCAAGCTCAAGTAACTTGGCAGGTTGAGTTTGAATTTCGCAATACTACCTGCTTGGGTGCCTAATCAAGCTTTCGTAATTTTACTACTTTTACATTATATAAGTGGATATAATACAGATTTTATGCATAGATTTAAAATTATACACATTTTATATATCTCATCCATACATATTTAAATTTTGATTTGTATAAAGTAAAACAAATTATAATGTATGGAGGAAAAAACATCCTCCAGGAATCAACTAAAACATCTACAATAATACTGCCCACCAATTCCTCCCCAAAATATTGAACAAAATTCCCCCAAAAATATCCAAAAGAATGTGCCCAAAAAGAATAGAGTAAGACAAAATCTATCCCACAAAAAGGAAAAAAGTTAAGAGCCTTGAAAATTATCGCATTCTGATCAAGCCATATGGTCTTACCCATTCCAATGAACTTACTTCGAATAACCTTGCGCCATACGGAATTAATCTCTAAAGGGAACCTCCATACCAATTTTCTAGTTAAAGAGATGTTTTCAGATAGTTATCAATCCTTTAACCCCTCAAAATTAGGTCCATATCCCAACTAACAAGATGATCCCCCTTATTTCCCGATGTATTGGACCAAAAGAAATCTCTCATGAGCCTCTAGAACCCCACTACCCTTGTGGAAACTCCAAAAGAGATAAGAAACATATGGGAATGCTACTATAGTTGTATTTGCTATGGAAGTTTTCCATTGGAAAATTTCCATACTTGTATCCCCTCCTTAAACATAGGGCTCCATATTTTTCCCTCCAAGGTTTCTTCTTTTCCATAGACATTGACCAGATCTTTCTTCACCATAGATCTCCTTCCCTCTCTTTTCTGTCCAGATCATTTAAGTCCACAAATACCTAACAGTTCCATTTCTAGCACTCCAATTACAAACGCTTTTAGTTTAGAACTCAAAACAGCATGAATGTGCTGCTCTACCAGCATTCCTTTCCACAATTGTCTTACCTCATACACTCCAAATTCAAACCCTTTAGTTTAGAACTCAAAACAGCACAAATGTGCTGCTCTACCAGCACTCATTTCCACAATTTTCTTACCTCACGCACTTCTTTTCCACCAAGCCTTCAAAACCATCCACCTTGAGCCACATTCTCAAAACAGGTAGAAAAGGAACTCCCCCTCCCCAACTTCCAACCAAATGGGTTGATGATCTGAAATTGGCCTGAGAAGAAGATTCGGCAATGTTCTAGTGCTGCTCATTCCATCCAGCTGAAATCATGAAATTTTCAATTCTAGACAAGGGAGGTTATCCCTAAAATAGACCACATAAAGAGCCCCTCTTCCAAAGGTAAATCACTTGTGGGATTTCACATATGAAGTCTCAAAAGCACATGTTGTGTGCTCTGCCTTTCATTAAGACATAGAACCGTGTTTAAGTCTCCCACCAAGGGCCACAGATGGTTCTATTTCTCCTTTACTAATGCACATTTTTTTCCCCAAAAAGCCCTCATCTCTTCTGCATACCCCATTCAAAAACCATATTAACCCTTTTGTTTATATACTCGGTCAAACAATAAATGGAAACTCCTAAAAAGACATCCTGCTGATCAAGCATCTTTGTTTCCCACATTACATAAACTCTCTAAGAAGATAGATTCTCAGTCCGACACCCCATATACTACTCAATTTCACACCAATAGTTGAAATCAGAGAGAAGGTGAAAAAAAAGAAAAAAAACAAACACACGCACATACACACATACATCAGCCTTCGAAATCTAAAGATGATTTCCACACAGCCCTCATTTTTATATCTTTTATTCCACTCTATTTCTTTTGCTTTCTCCCCCTGTTTTGTCATAGTTCACAAGACAACCCAACCTTTCCAATTTTCTGTTCATACTGCTGTTGTTTCTTTTTCACGCTCTTTCCTCTCTCCTCTTCCCCTACTTTTCATATCCTCAAATGGTAGGCACACTCTCTCCTCGAGCCTATCAAGAACAGCCCCGGTATTTTCCTTACCTCTGCACTTTCTTTAACAGCAAACGAAAGCCATCTCCTAAGGCAACTACTCTCCTCTTCCAAGAGAAGAGCAGCAGTAGTCAATACCATCTCAAGCAGTTTAGCACAGAAGAAGCAAACTGTTGCTTCCCTCACTCCAGCAGCCCCATGTCAAATCTTGAGGAATGAATGCAAAACAAGCCTCCTTATGCCGATTTTCTGCTGATTGATGCTCCTCTAACAAGATTCCCTCTGATCATTGACTCTCACAAGACTGCCACAACCCCTCAATGTCAATCTCTATTCCTTCAGATGAGCCTGCCAACCCCTATTCTGCTATCCATCCTTGGGTCTCCACTGGAATTAACTATCCGGTATTCACCATTACTTGGCTCCTAAAACCAACTCTTCCGAAGCAATCTTCAGTTCTGTCCCCAACCCATCCACATCCCCTTGTTGATTCTCTCCTTTAGGCCTCAAAGCCCTAGTGGTGAGGAAAAAGGTTAGTCTCCTTTGGAAAGCCCTAATTCAATCATTCAGCTATGCGGAATGAGCATTTGGCTCTCTGAAATGTCATCTATCCAAACTGAACATAAGATCTTGGGCTCTTGCTTTATTCGAACTCATTCGAGTGACACCAAAAAATAATCTTCTTTTTTCCTCAGTTGAAGCTTAAGGCCCGTAAACACTACAAGGGTGCAGGAATTGGTCCCTCTTTGGGTGTTTTGGTATATTTGGAGAGACAGATATAGGAGACCTTTTGAAGGGAAGAAATTATCTGTACAGTAACTAAGATGCTCCTCTGAAAACTCTTTTCTTTTGTTTCCAAGCTCTGGAAAAGTTTCACCAGATTGCAGATCTCATGTCTTAGATTCAGTTTTTCTCTGTACATCCTTTTGAGCTGCCATATTTGGGTTAGGCATCCCCTCTCTGTCTGCTTAATGAATATTTACTTCTTCATTTATCACAAAACAAAAACAATAAGATATAACCATAAAATATGGAACACTTCCAACAAAACAATAAAATAAACATGGATTAAATACAAAGGACAGAATCAAAGTATTAAAAAAATAAATATCTTCCCATGTTCATTAACCTGTATAGTTTGTCGATGCTGTTTGTAGATATTAATACGAATAGTTGCTTTTTTGAACTCAGGATTGGCACTTTTCACCACATCGTAGTCTAAATGCTCCTGCAGTAAAAAGTTGGGTGTAAAAAATTTAGTTGGAAGAACAAGAAGAGTGCAGCAGCAAACTGTTGGTGACACACGTGCATCAAACTAAAAACACACTAATAATCATCTCCAGAGCTGCATTAAATCAGGTCAGAATCTAGATTTGTCTTTCCAATAACAAAAGAAAATACTTCACATGTAGTTATTTTTTAATGATAAAACTTTTCATGTGTAATTTAAGAAAACTGAGTAATTTCAAGTATCATGTTGTCAAATATGCCGGGAGAAACATATTTGTGTAAGCTGCAGAGATAAGATGAATTTAAATGCGAAGATTAAGTTGGTCATTATTATAGGACAACAACCCATCCATGAATAACAGCATGTTTTATTTAAGAAGGGGATTTGTATATAGCATGATAGCAAGGAGAGAGAGAGACAGAGACATGTAAATACAAAAATAGAACCCTAATAATTTAGTTGGAAGAACAAGAAGAGTGCAGCAGCAAACTGTTGGTGACACACGTGCATCAAACTAAAAACACACTAATAATCATCTCCAGAGCTGCATTAAATCAGGTCAGAATCTAGATTTGTCTTTCCAAAAACAAAAGAAAATACTTCACATGTAGTTATTTTTTAATGATAAAACTTTTCATGTGTAATTTAAGAAAACTGAGTAATTTCAAGTATCATGTTGTCAAATATGCCGGGAGAAACATATTTGTGTAAGCTGCAGAGACAAGATGAATTTAAATGTGAAGATTAAGTTGGTCATTATTATAGGACAACAACCCATCCATGAATAACAGCATGTTTTATTTAAGAAGGGGATTTGTATATAGCATGATAGCAAGGAGAGAGAGAGACAGAGACATGTAAATACAAAAATAGAACCCTACTGGCTGTCCTTACATTCAAAAACGAATCAAAAGAAATGTGTTCATAAGAACAAAAAATGGACGGCTATGGCTATATCAAGACTAAACAGTTTCTATGTCAAATTTCAAGGACACACCAAAGCATTTTGTTGAGAACTGCAATGGGAATTTTCATAGAATCATATCTATCTCCTTCAGCATTTAATCTAGGCGCTTCTTCAGCCCAAATGTAATGTAAAAAACCACACATTCACAATCCAAAAAATTGATGAGCATATAATCATAATGTTGAGCTCAATGCTGCCATTACTACTTTTTTACTAGGAATATTCAAAGATTGCGATATACTGCATACTAGGACTGCAAATGAGCCTAGCTAAGCCAAGATTTACCATGTTCAAGCTTGTTCACTAAATTTTCAATCAAGGTTGTTAGAATCAAGATCCTACTTAGGATCGTTGGAGGGATCTATAGGATCGGATTGTAGAATCAGATCGTGGATCGTAAGATTCTAATTAGTACTTACAATGGGAAATAAATTAAAAAAATAGGTTTTCGGAATTTCATGCCAACTCTCACTAACAAGCCCAAAAACTTTGAAGTAAGTTTAAGAAACTAAAACAAATTTCAGGAATGTAGCTAGCTCGCTAGTTAGCATCAAGTAGTTTTTTCCTTCAACAAATTTTGACCTAAAAAGTCTGGAAAACTTTTGTTGAAGGAAGAAGAACTCTTTTTTAAAAAGAAAGCTATATGCTCCATGCTTTGTGGAAAAAAAGTAAGTAAAAAACAACAAAGGTAATGCATAAGCTACAAGCTTGCAACTTTAAGCTCTCAAGCTAACTGTACAACTCCTATTTGTTGAAGCTCTCTACCGATCTTAAAGCTCTCAGTTGGCCTCTACTATTGCTAGAAGTAGCGGTAGTTGCGGATAGACAACTGGGGATTTGCTTATCAAGAACTCTAAGCCCTCAAAACAACTTTCGATTTTAATGGAAAAGAGCTTTCAAGAGATGCTCAACTGCTCTCTTGGCTTGAATCAAACAAATCCTAGGACATGCTCATCAATTTGCCCTAATTTTGATGCATTTGGACCAATTGGACCAAATTTTGTGTCCATTACAAAAGTAAAGTGTTTGAGCAAATAAAAATATGTATTGAGCCTTTTTCTTTAAATTCCTAAACAAGAAAAATTCATATTCCATTACACAAGTAGGATTGGTAGGATTCCAAGTAGGAACGCAATCCTAAGATCCTACTAGGATCCTACTTGATTAAGATTCTTCATAGAATCTGAATCAATTAGCCATGTTTGGATTGTAGGACTGCAAGATCCAAATAAGGATTTTGATAACCATGTTTTCAACCAAGCTAAAGCTTGAGTCAAGCTCCAGGGCCCATCAGAATGGGTGGGACAGCAGAGGAAGTGGCCTTGTTTCTCATGGAAGCTCTTGGATGTTTGTTTCCTGGGTTGCTTGTTTGTTCTTTCCTCTCACCAGTTTCAAGTTTCAGAGTGGGTTATGTATGTTTCCTAGGTTGTTAGTTTGTTCTTTCCTCTCACCAATTACGAAGTGGGTAATGGCAATAGTATTTGGTTTTGGGAGGATGTTTGGGATGTGTTAAGGGATCACTAGTGTAGGTAGTGCCCCAACTTTTTAATATTTCCCCTCTTCACAATGCACCTATCAACTCTTTCTTTTTTTTGAAAAGAGGCTCTCTTGATGAGAGAATTTGGGAGAACGATTCTATAGGTCTATTTTTTTCCATACCAAACCTTTTTTCCTTTAACCCCTAAGCTCCCTCGCCATTCATTTTCCTAGTCTATTTCCCTAGATCCACGTCATATGAAAGGCTTAGTTTCCTTATTAAGATTCGTACATTCATTTCCACTCTCTCTCACTAGGCTTACTATGCACAACCTAATACAATACAAAAGACAACATAAGGCCTTGAGTCCCAACACACACTCCATGTGCCATGAGTTCAATGGAACAGATGCATGACCCTTCTTGCATTGCCGGGTGGCTAACTATATTTGGAATGCTCTCTTCTCATGTTTTGATGAAGATTTTTTGGAGATTTTGTGGTTTTCGGGAATCTCCTGCAGCTGCAAGTGAGCTATTGGGGTTTTGGCAAAACCAAAAAGGAACGAACTTTGAGGAGATGCTCAATCTTTTATACCTTGTGGATGTTTTGGAATGAGAGTAATTCAAGAGCCTTCACATACCATACAAAATCTCCCCATTTTTATGGGATAAAACTGTATTTTTTGCCTCATTTTGGTTCATTCTATTAGGCTTTTTTTGGGATATCTCTGCCTAGCCTGCAAAGGGATTGGAGGGCAGCTTTTGTAGTTTACAACTTTTCTTTTGTTTCGGTGAAGGGCATCTTCTTCTCTTTGTACTTCGTTCTTAGTAACATGTTTTCCCTCATCCAAAAAAAATGAAAAATTTTTCCATCAAAAGAATACATGAAAAAATTATTCAAAACAAATGTTTTCTTAAAATTGTTTTTTTTTTCTAATTATATGTATATTTTATCTTTTTTATTTATTATGCCCATGTGATGTAGGACGAGAAGCGGCTATTTGGATGGATCATTTCGACCCAATTAGAAGGCCTATGTCAAAGAATAGGGTGAATGGTTTAAGTATGTGTGTGTAGCTCCATTCTTCCCATCTCCATTCTAGCCCAATCTTCCTCTCCATTAATCCTTCTCTCCATTAATCTCTCCTTATTTATTACTCTCTCACCTCATCATTTTTGCTCTGGACTCCAAGAGAGCACAAAACATGTCAAGGCAAGTTTAAGTCTAAAAATTTAAATGAAATTAAAAAAAAATCAGAATGACCTCTTTAACTAAAACTGGGATAATTGACCTCTTATGGGACGAAATTGGCAGAATATTCAATTCATCATCCATAACCACACAAGCTTTGCATGAAGCAAGTGATAGTAAGAAACATTCATTAAAGCGCCCAGTGGCCTCTGAATGGGATTGTGTACGGAACCTCTCATGAACATCCTGAAAATTAGCAAGATTTTACTGAGTTTGATTATCAATAATCCAAGTACATAAACCATCAACAGTCTAACCACCAAAACAATGTTCCAAGATTGCTACTTCAATAAGCTACAGCATTCGGGACACAGAATGGTTCTGACCAAACATCCTAGCATAAACTTGCCAAAAAATAGTTAAATATAGATTACTTCAGCAAGTTATATAAAAGCAGTCAAGACATCTTGTCTGCCATCAAAATGCACATGCAATGAAATTTATGCGCCAGCAAGCAGCAAAAAAAATCATTTTTTTGAATGAAAAAGAAGATTTTGTTAGGAAGAAGAAGTACAACAAGCAGCATAAGTAATCCTCCTTAAAAGATACAAAACAAAAGCAAAATAAATCAAAACAGCAGAGCCAACCAATCGCTCTCTAAATCATAAAACAGCAACCCTTTGAAACACCCAGCTGCAAAAAACCACAAGGAGGTCAAATGCTGAATCCTATTCCAAAGCCTAACCAAAGACATCTTCTTCCCCACAAAAAGTACGAGCATTCCATTCCAAAAAAAAAAAAAAAACCCCAAAATACTAGAAAAATTGCACACCTTCACAGGTCCAAAGCATCCATCCTTACCCCTTCCAAAACCTAAAAATTTGATAGCCAACAAATCTTCCAGACGCACCCGATTCTCTCTAAATAAACCAAAAAGAGTGTTCTACATCCTCCAAGAAAAGGAGCAATGCAGGAAAAGGTAAGAAGCAGATTCTGAATTTTGAAAACAAAGAGAACAAGTATCTGATGATAAAGCCTTAAATGGCCTCCTACACTGCAAGAGATTGTTAGTGTTAATTCTATTATGATCACCAACCAAATAAAAACCTTAATCTTAATTTAGGCGAACCAAATATAAGCTTAGACTTTTTTTTTCTTTTTTTCTTTTTTTATGTTTATGTTCGTAGAAAAACATTAAAAAGATTAAAAAAATAAAATAAAATATCTTGAAATTGAAAATAAAATTATAAAAAATAAATATTTTTTTTATAACTAGGATTGAACCTTGGGGGATATAATTTTTCATTTGAAATAATCCCTCAGCATTTAAGTAGAAAAAGGTAAAAGGACTGATTCATTATCTTAATGGATTGAAAATAAATAAATAAAAATAAAAAATAAACAACTCGTGCTTTCTAGTTTTTGGTCTTCTCTCATTAGATGTGATTAAATAACAAACCATCTTCTCATAGATATAGTAGTGGCAAATCATAATAAAAGCCTCATTAATGGAGCATATAAATTTTGTAATCACTCATAAGACAAGAAGCACATTGTCGGTGGGCACGAAAAATTTACCCACACATGTAATAATAATCACCCCCCATATTATATACTTAACAAACAGACAAACGGGTGGGAATAACCATTATTTTCACAATTTCATCCAAGCCCCTGTAAATTGACAACACGCCACTTTCCCCAAAAAAATAAAAGAAAAAGAAGCAAAAAGTCGGATCAGAATTTGATCTTTGTATCGAAAAATCCCAATATAACTTTAAATTTACGTTTTGTTCAAATCTGTCCGTTCCAAATCCAGTACTCTTTCCATGCATTCTATGCGCCCAAACACAATATAATTTACTAATGATGTGAGAAATTTTAAATTAGGTGCGAAAAAGAGTGAGAGAGAACTAAAGAAATCCGCATAGCATTATTCCCATGAACACTGGAACTGATGAGAAAATCAGTACTGCTAACAAAACCATGAGAGAGAGTACATGTTAGCGAAGGAGTTAGAGAACTTGCGAGTGGGAGAACGAGTAGTGCTGAAGGAAGAAGAGAATGGAATTTCAGAGAACATCTTCCCCACCTTCATTTCCTTCTGTGTCTCTTCGGCACTGCTGTTGCTGCTCCTCTTCCTCCACTTGCTTCTCTCTCCTCGCTTCTCAGCCAAGACCAGTGATACAAAGGGTCTAAAAGCTTGAGAGGAGAGCAGTTAGGGTGCTTGTGTATTGCTGGAACTCTGCATTCTTATTTATTCGCAGCAGGCAGCAGGGAGGGAGGGAGAGAGAGAGAGAGAGAGAGAGAGAGGCTGAGCATTTTTCACAAAGATTCACGTACTATCACCTGAGCAGGAGTTTGGATTCTTTGCTAAGAATGTATATGTATGCTGCAACCAGTTGCAGGTGCAGGTGCAGCCTTACAGACGGAGAAAACAACTTTTTTAATAAAGACGGAGAATTTATCATCTATTAATTTTTTACTCTATTTGATGTTAATTTAAATTTATAAATAGTTATTTTTATTCATTCCAAAATTGAATTATATTTCATTAAAAATTAATACATCATAATTCATAATAAAATATTATATGATTATTTTAAATATATTTTAAATTTAAATATAGTTTTTAATTGGAAATTTAATTAAATATTATGTTAATATGTTCTTTTTAAAAAATTTAATATTTAATAAAGCAAAAATAATATTATATTTTTACAATTAACAATAATATTATCTTTATGTATATTTATAACATATGATTATCATATTGATTTATGTTAACATAATATAATTTATTTAATTAATAGTTTAATTTTAGATTAAATTAATAGATGATTATTATTCCTTATTTTATAAAATTTAATTTTGTTTCAGCAGTAATTAATATTTTATAATACATTACAACCATATATGATTATCTTTAAATATATTTTTTAATTACAAAATAACCATTAAACTTTTTTATATTTATAAACTTCATCAATTGGCTTGACTGTTTTGACTTTGAAGACCTTGAAAAGTGCAAATGAGCAATTTTGAACGGATGAAGATGATTTGACTTACTTTTATAAAAGCATATTAAATAGGTATTAGACTAAAATATCGAAATTTTCTCTTCAACATAATTAACTGAAACTCTTGTGAGTATAACATTAATACTCGTTGATCATTTATCAATATTATCTAAAACTAGTGTAGATATTAATATTGTGATTTAAAAATAGATCAAACAAGAAATAACATTTAAAATTTATAATTATTTTTTTCAGTGCATAAAGTATTTTTAATATAACTTAGTAAATTCAAAGTTCAAACATTCAATTTAACGTGAATACAGCGACCTTGATTGGGTAGTGAGAGCCATTAGGAAATCGATCACTACAAATTTCAGTAAGATTTGCATTTATTGCATATGGTTACTTTGACTGTGTCTTGGTTGATTCCCCAGGGCATAAGTCCAGAAACCTTCAGGCCGCACAACCCATACCATGGGAGAAGTAAATGGTAGTTAGTCCCAGGGAGTGTCTTTTACACATATATGCTAATTTATGTAAATGGTAGCTCTAATTATGTAAATGAAGTGCGTCATGCTTATTTCTAAGCTTCCAATGAAATAGCATGCCAAATAAAATCAATAACGCAATAAAATTAATTAATTGTGAGTTTTTTAACTGGTTTGAAGAATTTATATGTAATATTATTATATTTGAAACCCAAAACACTTTGTCAATCAGAATGGAGATAATAACTAAGAGTATCAATTTGAAACACAATCAGTGCCAAAAGAAACTACAAAAAAGTATACATGCAGGCAATTTGAACCGGTTGAGTGTTCATATGAATATCCCTGCGCAAAACATCACAACGGGTGGCATATATAGCTACAGTTGGCTACTCACGAAAGCATCAAATATGGCATGTTGGTATTTTGAATGAGCAAAGCTCAAATATCCAAACCAACCAACAAAAGAGAAATTTTAAAATTACACATTGATAGGGAAAAACACTGCTTGGAATGATGCCAGTAACCAAAACCCAAGAAATTTTGATCCTCCCTCCCCCAGTTACAGCTTTCATCGTTTAGCCAATCATAGTTCTAAGAAACTTGATGCAAAATAGTTCAAAAAGGGTAGGTCATAGGGGTTTTGTAAAACTTCAACAATTGACTGTCAAATACCACTTCATTTTCTTATTTAGCCGCATCAGTGGCCTCAGTAGTTTTCACTTCTATTGGGCACTGAGATACATATGGCTTGAGCTACAAAAATGTGCACAAATTCGGTCAATACACGCAGATGAAGGCATGCATATACGACAATGATAATTTTCTCAAAAAAGTACTCATGTCAAAGAGTACTTGTCTAAAAGTAGTACGAGATTATTTTTAAAAGTCTTTTTCAGATAAGTACTTTTTTCAAAAAAAATATTTTTTGACCCTATGTTTGGAAAGGTCTAGGATTTAGAGTTGTATTGCATTTGGATAAAATGTAACATAAAATTGTATTGAAATTTGTCAAAATCCACCCAAAGTCAAATCTAAGATCTGAAACCCATGCTTTGAAACCCATGCTTTCAAACGCAACAATACAAAACACTTATTTTCCTAAAAGACAAGTAGTTTGAATAAGTACTTTTTGAAATAACTACTTAAATTAAGCATAAATTAAACACTACATAATGACACAAATATTTATAAAAAGTAATTTTTTAAAAAAAATTATTTATTTTTTAAGACATTCCAATCGGGAGCTTAGCTTGGTAAACAATAAGAAAAGCTCCTATCAAGTGGATGGTATGGTAGCATTGTGATTGTTAAATTCCATTTTATAGCAAATCATGTGAGTATCCTACTAAAGGGGTCCCAAGTGGTAAAAATGGATCATGAGTATGGTGTTGGTCAAAGAATATCACTTGATTCTTACCCAACTCAGACTAATACTACAAAAAAAAAAAAACACACATGCAAGCCCTCACAATATTTGTATATTCAGGCTTTTGCTTACTCAAGGACAAATGAAACAAAAAACTTGAATCATCCTAAAAAAATTATCTGCAGGGTTTTCAAACAAGGACACAGAATGATAGCAGCGTGGTTGATGTTCCTGTCAAGATGTCTCAATATTTTTACCCTTTTACCATGGAATTTAATCTATGTCAGGGTAGCGAACTTGATTCAGTCAAAATTTTGGCAATTCGAGTATAGACGCATCACCACTGCATAAAGATTTACTTCATGGGATCATAGCTTTGGTTTAATAATTTTAATGGGTACAAATTATGGAAGCTGAGCCATGAGCATAACAATTTATGTAAGATTGCTACAATCCAATAAAAGCCTATTAGTACGATAAATTTGGGGCTTGCACTTGAGATTCAGATAGTGAAAGTAAAACAGAACACCAATTCTTCATTCATATTGCTAAATGGTACATTTATGCAAAAGTCAATTATCAGTAGGACTTGTTTCTAAGTTGACTTTATTTCTCTTTCATTCTAAATTTATGGCCATACAGTGTAAGATTTAATATACAAAATTGCTGCAAATCTCCACTTCTTTTCCAAACCTATGGTTAAGTACTCCTATGAGGCTTTTGGTCTCAAATTTGATGTAAACAACAGAGTAATAATTACAGAGGAATGTGGGCAACAATGAAACAGGCCCTCGTGATATCATAATTTGGCACATAAAGAGTTTCTAATTATAAATAATTTCAATCAAATCTCATAACCCTTTAAAAAACTTATTGGGCTTTTGTGGAGCCTAGTTGTGTTTTAATTTGGATGACGACCCGACCTCTATTTAATTCGAGATTTCTCTCCTAAGGCTTAGTCCATGGAGCGAAGGCTTGGGCCGTAAGGATTGCTTTCGGGTGCAACATATAAAAAGGATTGCTTTCGGGTGATTAGGGTTGGTGTGGTTGTACCTGCGAGAGAGCAAGAGGGAGAGCATTGTATCGCCGCACTCTCTATGTTTTCTTCCTGATAATATTGAAATCCTTGCAACTCCATGACGTAGGCAAAATTGCCGAACCACATAAATATTGTCTTGTGCGTGTGATTGATTTTTCTTTGGCGTTATTTTTCCTCTATTTTGTTTCTCACAGGTTTCGGGAATTTGTTCTTTATTCCCAACAATCTTCCACTAACTCCAGACGCACCCAATTCTCTCTAAATAAACCAAAAAGAGTGTCCCACATCATCTAAGAAATGGAGCAATGCAGGAAAAGGTAAGAAGCAGATTCCGAATTTTAAAACAAAGAGAACAAGTATCTGATGATAAAGCCTTAAATGGCCTCCTACTCTGCAAGAGATTGTTAGTGTTAACTCCATTAAGATCACCAACCAAATAAAAACCTTAATCTTAGAGGGGACTTTTTTACATAATTAAAACTTTATTAATACAAGAAAAGAAAAAAACAATTATCGAAGAAAACAAGACAACACATCCTCCTTTGCAGCAAAATCAAAAGAAAAAAAGAAACAAAGTATTCACATCAATGCTGCCTTCCAAAAAGATCTATGAGGGGACGTTAACCTTCCAAATGAAAATAAGTACAACTGCAAAACTTTATTGAACTCTTTTAAGAATATAATTTAAGACCCTCTGTGATGTCAAATATAAACAAAAAAAAGTCGTAGTATTTTCAGTAACAGAAATCCAGAGAATAATTAAGATGAAAAAAAGTTATATATGTTCTCACATCAAGCTTAGAAAGTAAATGGAGATTTATCCATAGTGATATAAAAAGTAGATTAGAAATCAACATATTGAGACAAAAACAAGAAAATAATGAAATAAAATATAGCGTTGGGATCCAAATGCAAAACAAAAAGTGTGATGTGAAGTAGACCAAAGGTCTATTTTAGCAGTGGTGAGATGTGATTCATACAATAATGTCACGGACCGACTATTTTCACACTGTTGTGAAAGGCCCGTGCGGCTCTAGCTAAAACACTCTTGTTTAACTAGCCAGCCTATCGTTTACCAACATTCATTCACTAATCTTGTTTTTACAAATACAGATCACAGGAGAATATTTCTCTATGTTTTTGTTCTTTAAGAAGACATTCTTTCAGAGGATAAAGAGTGCACACTGCACAACCAACCATTTAGTATGGTGATAGAAGTTCATGATGCAATATTGTAATAACTTGAGTACCCGCTGATACCAAAAAAATCGTGGGTACCAGGCCAGCACTGACGGGTCAACTGAAAGATTACAAGGAGAAAACACCAATACCTCTTCAAGTAGTGCATTCAGTCCTAAACAGTTGGATCAGTTGTATAAAATGATTTCGTCAATTCAAACATCGGGTCAGTCTTCCTCTGGTTCCTTGGCTCACCGAGGTAATTACCTATCAGCTTTAAATACTACATCTGGTTACAAATCTCCATGGATAATTGACTCGAGTGCATCTGATCATATGACTGGGTCTTATCAATGTTTTTCATCCTACTTACCATATGTTGGGAATTTAAGAGTAAAAATTGCAGATGACTCTCTCTCACCAGTTGCTGGAAAAGGAAGTATTCGCATATCTGATTCCATAACTTTACAATTTGTCCTACATGTTCCCAAGTTATCTTGCAACCTATTATCCATTAGTCAGTTAACAAAAGACTCAAATTGTTCTGCTAAATTTGTTTCCTCTCATTGTGTTTTTCAGGACCTATCATCAGGGAAAACGATTGGCACTGCTAAAGCGTATGAGGGACTCTACTACTTTGAGGAGGCAAGCTTGAGTGAACTATGTAATACTGCAATTTGTGATTCTACATCTATTTCTAAAAAAAGTGAACTTTTGTTATAACATTCAAGGATGGGTCGTCCCAATTTCCAATATTTAAAACGTTTGTTCCCTTCTATTTGTTCAAATAAAATGTCTTCTGAGTTTCAATGTGAAGTGTGTGAGCTTGCAAAACATCGTCGTACTTCTTTCCCATCATCCATATACAAACCATCTCGCCCATTTACTATGTTTCACAGTGATGTGTGGGGTCCCTCACATTCCCTCAATCGCACCAATACAAAATGGTTCGTTACCTTTATTGATGACCATACTCGTCTTTGTTGGGTCTACTTACTGAAAGACAAAACTGAAGTCTGCTCCATTTTCATCAATTTTCATTCCATGATTCATACATAGTTCCAGACTCATATTCAAATTTTACGTACTGATAATCGTATAGAATATTTTAATACTATTCTGGGAACTTATCTTCTAAAAAATGGGATTGTTCATCATAGTTCTTGTGTGGATACCCCTCAACAAAATGGGGTTGTTGAATGAAAAAATAGACATATACTTGAAGTAATCCGGGCATTAATGTTTACTACCAACATGAAACATTATTTTTGGGGAGATGTCATCTTAACAGCTACACGTCTCATTAATCGAATGTTGAATCGAGCACTTTCCTTTGTCACCCCTCTTCAAAAATTCTAGGAACACTTTCCTACCTCTCGACTCCCCTCCAGTCTCCCGCTGAAAATCTGTGATTGTACTACTTTTGTTCATGTTCATGCACACCATCACGATAAATTGGATCCTGGTGCCATTAAATGTGTCTTCCTTGGTTATTCTCCTACCTAGAAAGGCTACAAATGCTATGATCTGGTCTCAAAACAACTATTTGTTAGTCTTGATGTAACTTTCTTTGAAACCACTCCTTATTTCCCAAAGCCCTCTCTTCAGGTAGAGAAATGGAATGAAGATCGGTTCTTTGACCTCTTTACTAGTGAATCTGCGTTATCTAAACTAGTACCACCTATTAAGCCTCTTGTCCCTTCATTCCCTCTTGTTGCTTCATTCCTCGACCCCTCTATCGAGTCTTCCATTACATTACTTCCATATTTGCCAAAAACAATAGAGCACTTAACCTTAGGAGGAGATACAGGAGAACAAAGCAACGCAAACATACTTGTTTACTCAAGAAAGCCGAAAACAAAGGATAGGGAAAATCTTATACTTAAGGCACCAAGAGTGTTGGAACTGGTGATGGCTCCGAATAACCATGAGCCCATGCCCAATCCCGATCAGGTAATTGAGTCTTCTTCTAATAATCATTTACCTGATGATATCAATTTACCTATTGCAATCAGAAAACAAACCAGGTCATGTACTCAATACCCTTAGTCTAAGTACATGTCTTATAAAAGCTTGTCTACAGCATATCGTGTGTTTGTCTCTAACCTTGACAGGATGAAAATGCCAAAGAACATTCAGGAAGCTCTAGAAATACCTAAATGGAGAGAGGCAGTCATGGAAGAAATGCGAGCCCTAGAAAAAAATGGAACTTGGAAGTTGACAAATCTACTGAAAAGGAAGAAGCCAATGGGTTGTAAATGGGTTTTCACAGTGAAATATAAATCTGATGGAACAGTTGAAAGATATAAAGGCAAATTTGTTGCAAAAGGTTTTACACAGACTTACGACATTGACTACATGGAGACATTCGCACCAGTGGCAAACTTAAATACAGTTTGGGTTCTCTTGTCCTTGGCAGCCAACTTAGATTGGCCACTACAACAACTTGATATTAAAAATGCTTTTTTAAATGGAGAATTAGAAGAGGAAGTATACATGACTATACCACCAGGATTCAGTGGGAAAGGTGAAGAAAACGGAGTGTGTAAACTCAAGAAGTCCTTGTATGGCCACAAACAATCTCCTAGAGCATGGTTTGACAGATTCGCAAAAGTACTAAAGAATCAGGGTTATCAACAAGGGCAATCAGACCATACACTATTCTTCCAACAGTCTGAAAGAGGTAAGAGAACAATTCTAATAGTGTATGTTGATGATATAATCCTTACTGGTGATGATATTGTAGAGATGGAGAGATTGAAGATAGTTCTGGTTGCGGAATTTGATTTCAAGACTTGAGACAAATGTGGTATTTTTTGGGCATGGAAGTGGCGAGAACGAAAAAGGGAATTAATGTTTCTCAGAGAAAGTATATTACTGATCTCCCAATTGAAACTAGCATGCTGGGATGCAAACCTAGCGAAACCCCAATGGAAGCAGTAAAGAGGGTTGAAGACTGTGGAAAACCAGCGGAAAATGAGAGGTATCAGAGATTGGTTGGCAAGCTAATCTACCTATCACATACTAGACCAGATATTGCATTTGCAGTCAGTGTAGTAAGTCAACACACGCATTCACCAAAAGAAGTTCACTTAGATGTTGTGTACAAGATCCTTAGATATCTCAAGGGATCCCCGGGAAGAGGACTATTCTTTAAAAAATGTGAAAGCAAGGAAGTAGAGATCTTTACAGATGCAGATTGGGTAGGATCAATGGAAAATATAAGGTCCGGCACAGATTATTGTACATTCGTTTGGGGAAATCTGGTAACTTTGAGAAGCAAAAAACAAAATGTGGTGGCTCGTAGTAGTGTTGAAGCTGAATTTAGGGCAGTCGCTCAAGGGATATGTGAAGGATTGTGGTTATGGAAACTTTTGGAAGAATTACAGGTCCCGGTGAACTTTCCTATCAAACTTTATAGTAACAATAAGGCAGCTATTAGCATCTCTCTCAGTCCAGTTCAACACGACATGACTAAACATGTGGAAGTAGACAGACACTTCATCAAAGAGAAAATTGAAGAAGGAATTATTTGTATGACTTGTGTACCCACCAAGGAACAAACTACAGATATCTTCACTAAAGGGTTGAGACGACAGAACTTTGATGATCTCATTAGCAAGTTGGAGATGATTAATATTTATGATCCAACTTGAGGGGGAGTGTTAAAATCCCAATCCCAAGTATCATTGTAAATAATACACAAATTAGGAAAGTGGGTAAATATGGGGGATTTGATATTATTCAGTAAGGGAATTGTTTCCTTGTTTAGAATAGGTAATGGTATTATATATTGGGATGTACATATGAACAAATTAATGCAGAAAAGATTCACAGCTTCTGCTTACACCTCGGTGCTTTTCCAGAAAATGAATAAAATGACCAGCTAGATTGAAACCCTATCACAGCCTTGTCAATGTCACATTAGAGCTACAGGCATGCGGATCGCGTGCACGCACATGCGTGCACATACAGAGACACTCATATGGCATTTTGTGTGTGTGTGTGTGTATATTTCCATGATCTTTTCATGCCTTATCTTTAGCATATAGAACTTGCACCTAAACATGTTCATGGAACAATGTTTACACCTCAGGCTGTAGACTCATGGACTTTTTCAAACTATGGCAACATTGAATAATAAGAGGCCAACATAAAAGCATTCCATGCTGTAAGATTAATAAGTAGGAAGAAGAAACCAGCATTCAGGCACACGTATATTTGTACATATGCATACCCATTTATACATGTGATTCACCAAAAAAACAAAAAATTAAACCAATAACAAAATATGACAACACCAAAACCACAGATGCACAGCGCCCAAAACTATTGAATATGAAAAGGGGAAAAACAAGATACCTTGAACTTAATTCCCCAAATCTTTTAAGCGGAGGTGGGACACTATTCCCAGATATATGAATGTTGTGCTGCTTCCGCAAAAGTGCATCCCGTTAAACCAATGAAGAAAAAGCAATATCAACAAAAATAAATAAATAAATAGGCAACTAACAACAACAAAAATTAGTATTGATGCATTAATGCAAGAGGGGCAAGGAAGAGGACCTCCATCTACTGATAGAACTCCTTCTTTGCTTAGGAAGATACATTTTCTTCCTGGTCGTGTTCAATTACAGCATCCGATTTTGAAGTCTTGAAGACATTGAAGCCCTCTACCATTTCTGAAGCCAATACAAACAAAATACACCAATAATTAATTTATAGCCAAATACTTGTTTCGAAATATATAACTAAGGGGGCGTTTGGTAAAATTATGTATTAAGTGCTGAAGACTGAATTCAAATCTGATTTTGTGAACCAATTCTGAATAAAACTTGAACCAGAATCTAAAATTTGAACTATATTTACCATTTGATGTCTAACACCTGAATAAGTGTTTTTCAACAATTATATAAGTTTAAGTTTTAAATTTAATATAATATATATATATTTTTATATATTTAATTAATAACTATAAATAAAATAATATAAAATATTATTTTATAAAAATAAAATTTATTATTTTAATTTTAATCACTTGGGTATTAAGTTTTTCTATTTTCATATTTTTTAAGAGATAAAATTGGAAAAGAGACATCTAAATCTGAATCAAACATGTTTCCATGTCTATTCTATGAGAGGAATTTTAAGAAAAATCAGAAATGTCAACCAAATGCTCTGATATCAAACTGGTTCACTTATTAAGTGAACTAGTTCCGACATAATCTCAATTTACAGATTATTTAGATCAAACAAATGCCCCCCAAGCAACAAATCCAATGGCAGAATCAACCGGATCCCTTTGCCTTCCGCTTCCTCTTAACAGGCATCGCCCCGTTCTCTGGTTCATTATTTCCACTTTCAGAAAAGCCCAGCTTGTCTATAACATTATTTTTTTTCTTTCTTATCCTATACAAAAGTAATTGGAAAAATTAAGTGAAATTTAATGCACCAAAAACTAAAAGTTAAATGACAATAAAGTGAATGGCAGTTCAAAGATTCAAAAATGGGTATGTAATAGAATAGGCAAGTCCAAAAATAATTTTCCACATTCACTGTATCTTCACCAAAAACCCCAAGAATTTGTGCACTCATCAAATGTTAACTCAAAATCAATCAAATTAAGAGATTTCCAAGGCCCCACATAAGCAGTTAAGAATCACAACAACCACATCTATTACTTAGTAATTTTAATTTTTTTTAATCATAAATGAATTTATGAACAGAGAAGATTCTAGAGAGGTAATGCAGTTCAAGGACCAATGCTCAACATCTAACTCAGTGTGCATTCAGTTAGAAGTTAGAACCCCCAAAAAAACCAAAAATCTTAAATTATCTTACATGATTCCAAATACCCACTACCAAAGTTCTTGAAATCAAGATCCTACACATGATCACTAGAAAGTTATTAGGATTGGGTCATAGGATCATATAAAGGAGCATAACATTCAACTAACCATATAAAATAAATATAAAAAAATATATGCATGTGTGTGATAATTTCATAATTTTAATAACATAAAAGTAAAAGATTAACCAATAAGTGTTGAAGACTACAAAAATCACAAGCTGGCGTATGATAGACAATATAGCTCAAGCATATCAAAGACAGAAGACATTTTAAATAAGCTATGCATTTAGTTTTAACAATAAAGCACAGATACATGATGCTTGCAGCTTAGATAGTTAACCTCTTTTTAAAATAATTTGCCCCTTTACAAAAATATTCTCCAAATATTTGACATTTTACTCAAAAAAATTATCCCCCTTTTGGCATCAGCAAAAGGGTTAAGTGATGTAAAAACAATTTTAGCAAAAACAATTTAACTTAATAATAGAATTCCCCCTATTTGATTTAAAATTTGGGCATAGCAGGTAGTCTTATAGTTGTTTTAAGAAATATGGCAATTAAGCACCAAACAACAATATAACTAGTCATTTAAGCTTAAAATGACATCACAAACATGGTCAAACCAAAATTATCCTCAAACCATTGCAGTTTAAACAATACATAAGACCCGCAAAAAATAGAGTTAAGAACATGCGGCATATGGGAATCAGGTGTAGGTTTAAGCATGAAATCGGTCTAACTGGTTAGCATGCATTTTATATATAATCAATGAACCGGTTATGCAATGCCCTTAAAACATTTAATATATAAAAACTTCATGACACAAAAATTTGTATAACAGTCCTAATAGCATATGTCATGAATCTCGTTAAGCACACTAGCAAGAGATAAGACATAATTTAGTCTTGAAGCCCTCTTGCCATACAAATACACACACACACACACACACACACACAAAAATATATGTACCCTTATGATGTATTCAAAAAGTTCTGGGGACAATACTTGCTAAAAAAGAAACTTCAATAAAATAAGATCAAGCAAGTATCATTTTTCTAGTTAAGCATTTAAGCGCATTTCAAAACGTAACTAGAAAAATCAATCATATAGATCCCAAAGATATATGAGGATTTAAAAAGAGGAATCATATGGCTAATCCAAAGAACTTGTGGCTAAGCAATATTCTCATTTAAAATATTCGATAAGATTATCATAATTAAGCACATGCCACAGTAAATTCAAAACAGATCTAAGCTAAAAATGTTGGTGAGCATAATAAGATGGAAATTTAATTTTAGATGCTCCCCCTTTTTAATTGAATCCTAGCTTAGACGCAATGAACAAATTATACAAATTTTTAGATAGTTTCACTAAGTATGCCAACTAGTATAAGCAATCATTTTTAATTCCATAAACCAACTATACTGAATATTTATCAACTACATTTACCATTTGGCTAGTATAGTCGCCCTATGCATCAATATATATATATATATATCAAGGCATGATATGGTGCACTTAACTGAGAACAATCCATATCTAATCATAAAGTCATGAAAGCTGGATATTATGTTCAGGGTTTTCAGAAGAGCCTCAATATTCAAAAAGCTAAACACGTATGATGCATATGAGTCATTTATGCTCTTTTTCTAAGAATGGAGCTCACCTCCTCTATATATGTTCTTATGCATGCATTTTCAATCAAGAATGAAGATTAATATTCACTCATCCTTTCAAAAATATTTAAGCATGCATTAAATAATAATCATTTTAGCACAATGTTTTATGAATTTGATTGTTTTGGGAAAAATCTATCAAAATTTCGGTAGCATGCCGCCTGTAAATAGAACATTTTCCCATACAAACATGTACTAGAAATCTGATTGTTTTCAGCAAATAACTCATTTCAAGTATGCAACAACCTAGAATATCTACCAGCATGCAATTCACATCACTGCATTAGTCATGCAAGTGGCATTCAATACAAGCATGCATTTTAGTAGACAATCAACGCAGGATATTCAGTATAGCTCAATGATAGTTCATGCAAAAACAATCAACATATAAATTATCCATTAGATAATGTAATCATTAAGCAAGTAATGGATAGTAAGATGCAGTGACGTTCTCATAAGGACACATGAACATAAAAATGTGAACATAAGAGCATTTAATTTATAGAACTATGAAGATAATGCTCCCCCTGAGTGCCTAGGCTTAGAGGACCAAAAAGTCACAATAAATATTTATTTAGATGAACTAAGCCTACTATGCCTATTTTCTTATGATTTCCAATTCATGAGAGGTTCGAGTTTGAATGGCTTTTGTTGGCCTTACAAGGCTTAATATCCTATTTTGATGCTAACAAACAAGTAGGACTTAACATGTTTCGGTTGAGTGTTGTATTTTTTAGGAATCAATGTTGAAAGTATTCATAAAGCATGGATCAAAGTCTGAAGATCATAAGAGCATGAGGATTAAAGAGATCAACATGAAAGCTCAAAGAAAATTAAGCCTAGACCTCAAAATGCCATATCTTGAAAGCTCACAAGGATCAAGGAACGTGGAGAGTTTACATTAGCAAAATGATCCAATTCAAGTAAACTCAAAGATCAAAGGAACTCAAAGTCTGAATCAATGATGAAAGATCAAGAGAGTTTAAAGAGATGAAAGCTTAGAGAAGTCTAAAAGATTAGAGACTAGCAACAAAGAGAATTTAGAGCAAAGAAGAATCAAAGGGGTCTTTAGGACAAGTCTTTGTAAGTACTTCAAGTTAATTCAAATATGAATTTCTTATTTTGAAGCTCATTAGGAAAAAGGAGACTTAGAGACCATAGCTTAAGCCTTGGAACATGCTTTTAAAAGCTAAACAAGTTAATATTCCAAGATAAACTTAAACAAAAGAGAGAAAAATCAAAAAGGGCTTAAAGAGGAAAAACTACCTGGACAAACGACTGTCTGTTAATAGATAGACGGCTGGTAAGTTAAGAAACCTGAACAAAGTAGCAAAGCTTGACAGACGACTGTCAACCAGCTGACAGACGACTGTCAAGGTAAAATGAGATGCCTGTGTGTGTTTTACCAAACGACTGCCACCATTCTAAGTGTTTTTCAAATTGAGTGGTTCCTGGACAGACGACTGCCCAATTGAGGACAGAGGACTGCCATCTTTATGTGTGTAAAAGTTATACTTAAAATTGATGGACAGATGACTGCCACCCTAAGGACAGCCAACTACCACCTTTCTATTAGAGAGATATATGTATGCTATGCACTTATAGCCGACTGCTAGAGTTTGACAGACGTCTAACTCGGGGCAAACTTCAAATTACCAATGGATAAATTTTTTAAAATTAAATTTCTTAAGGCCTAAATTAATTCTAAACTTGGACCCTACTCCAAGTAAACTTGGGGAACAAGTAAGAAGCCTTTCTAAATCTATAAATACTCCCAAGATGCATTGATTCAAAAGATAATAGAGCACCAAGAATTCCATTCAGCTGTCATATTTCTCTTAAAGCACTCTGAAATTCTGAAAGTTATTCATTGTTCACATCTTGCACGAAGTTGCTAAAACTATAGCTGATTCTCAACTGAGTTTGTACTTCAACTTTCAAATTCTTTCATACATAGAAAGAAACAAACGGTGATATAACTCTAAGAGCTTCAATTCTGAATTTCATATTCTGAATTTACTTTGAAGTATATTAGTTGTGTTGTAATTGCTATACTAACTAGCTCTTTGAGGAGCAAGTTCTTTGTACACATCTATTTGATTTTTATCTTGTAGATTGACGAATCCAAGGACTGTTTGGATCGTTGGCTAAGCAAGGGGATATTGCTTAGAGAGGCAGGCTCTAACCTAGTTAAGGAGTGACTAAGCAAGGGTACATCGTTTGGAGAGGCGGGCTCTATCCTAGTTAAGGAGTGACCGGACGAGGGGATATCGTTTGGAGAAGGCGGGCTCTAGCCTTAACCAAGGAGTGTTGTGAAGGTTTGTTCTGCCCGTTAAAGGAACAGGTTTAGTGAATCCTTTGGTGGTTTTCTAAAGGCGAGGACGTAGGTTGGATATAAGCCGAACCTCGTAAAAATCTTCGTCTCACTCTCTCTTTCCCTTACTCTTTATTTTCAGTATATATACAACTGCATAAATGTTATGAATATCTAAATCATACAAACTACATAATCTAGAAATCAAGTAAACTTGAAGTTTAATTTTAAATTGGGCTGCGAAAACTGAAAGGGAGTACGTTGGTTATACCATATCTTGCAGAAACCATACAGGAGTACGTTATTTGGATAACACCCCAAGGATAAATTAACTGAAAGTATAGTTGAGTTCTAAGTATTGGAAAGAGTGTGAAGATCACATCATATTAAAGAGACAAATTCATTCATACAGGGCTTAATTTAATTGTATATCCAGAGCTGACAACATAATTTATATTGTGATTGAATGATTTAAAGTTTGATATTGATTGATTTGTGTTGATAATCAAATAGTGCTGCAGTTAACTTATACTTGACAAATCATTTGGTTGTTTGGTTTTGTCGCGGCGTCCCGGGAGCGCGTGTGCCCCGGGCGGCGAAATTAAAATCATTTTTATTAATTTTAAGGAAAAACATGGAATGTCGGAGTCGCCACTAACCTTTAGTGCGGTTAGAACACATGATTACTACCCCGTTAGGGGTAGAATCGGTCTACATTACCAGAGTTGGGGTCGGGAGTTCGGTTACGCGAGGGGAAGGTACGAGCACCCCCTACGCGCCCGTTCTTACGAACGGTACCTAATTAATTTGAAATTATCCCTAAGTTAATCTAATAATTCTTTAAACTACTCCTTTTATGAATTAATAAACATACATGAAAAATGAGTAAATAAATAAATATATACATATATTCCCTCAGAGCTTAGGGTACGTGAAGCCCAAAGGCTAATACCCCCCGCAATTAAATCATAGGGATTGAAAAATAAAATAAAATAAAATAAAATTAAAAATTAAAATATTTAATAATGGAAAAACAATATAATAATACTAAATAATAAACAATAAGTACATAACACGTAATAAGAATACACACTGTAGTAAGTTTATACTATATATATATATTAAAATACTAAAAATTCTCAATAAGTTATAAATACTACTGTACTAAATATATCATAATAAAGAGAAACTAATGAAATAGTAACATAATATAGTAAAGACAAACTAATAATAAACTAAAGTAATATAACACCATAATAATAAACTAATAATACTAACAATAATAATAATAACAATAACCAGGATGATAACCTAATATTAGTACCAAAACACCATAATAAAGATAAACTAATAATGAACTAAAATAACATGGTAATAAACTAATAATTACAAACTAAGATATACACACCACCATAAGAATAATATAAACACAAAGCCAAACTTAATGAACTATACATAAAGAAACACATAATAATATGTAAACATAATAATACCTATAAATACCACAATATATTAGATGAACATAGAAACAATATAAACATGATAACGAGTAGCATACCAAAACATCACACACTAATGAAAGTATTACAATAAAAGACAACCATATTCCTATTTAACATACATCAATATAAACAATAAAAATTTGAACCTAAATTAATACTATGACACAAACAAAACCTGCAAAATAATAAATAAAAAATGAAATAAATCGACGTCAATATATATATATACTTATATGAAACCTGAATTAAAGTTACTACAAAAGGTCAAAAAGAAGAAAAAAAAAAAAAAAAAAATCCTGCAGGAAAATAGATTAATAACACCAATTAAAATAACAATAAAAAAATCCTTAAATATTACACAGGCCTGCATAAACAGAAACAAAAAAAAAATGTTAGTTTTCAACACAAGAAAAGACCAGAAAAGAAAAATAAAAAGAGGATAAAAATAAATGAATCAGAATTGCATGCCTGGTGTTTGCGTGCGTGTGTGCCCGGAGACCTTACAGAGAGGGTGGCTCAGCCGGGGGGGACTTGAGATGGTGATTGGTCCGAAAATCTGGAGCAGAGAGGACTGGGTGGTTCGGGTTACTGTGTAGCAGAGGAGCTGGCGATGGCGGGTGATCCGTCGTGACCTGCTGCGGATCTGCGCAGCTCTGCTGCGAAGCCGCGGCAAGTGGCGTAGGCGACGGCGACGCGACGATGTATTGGGCTGTCGGGTTGGAGCTGCCTAGACCGCCCGATTGGAGCTGTGGTCGCTGGTGCCTTCGGGCCTGGTGTGACCAGAGGAGCCGCAGGGGTGGTTTGCTGGGGTGGAGGATGCCGAGAGGCCTGCTGGAAGGGTGAGGAGGACTGATGGTGGCTGGGTGTGACTCTGTTCTGGAAGCTGTTAACAGAGGGTTTGTGGAGAAGGGCTCAGGGACTGCTTTGCTGTGGAGTGGTGGGCTGGAATCCGAGGGTTTGCAAACAGGGGGCATCGTGAGAGACGGGGGATAATTGAGGGGGATGGAGAGGGTCTGTTGTCGAACGATTCTGGTATGAGTCTCAACCTGAGAAGGATAGAGAGGAGGAGCGGGGAAGATGATTTTGTTTCTTGTTTTTTTGCTCCCCCCCCCAAGCCGTCTCTTTGCCCTGCAGGCCCCCTCAAGCCTTTTTTAAAAGGCTTTCCCCTTCAAAACCCTAACCTATACTAACAATAATAATAATAATATAATAATAATACAGTCGCCTCACCATAATATAATAATAATAAATAATACTCATATACTGATAATATGAATAATAATCCTTATAATCACCTAATAAATAATTGTAGGCAAACTACTAATAATAAATAGTCATCACTACCCCCTCCTCCTCCTCCTACTCCTCATAATCATCACTAGTAACAAAACATCATATTCATCTTCACCTCCTCCTGGCGCTCCCCTACTCGTCATATCGTACAATACTCCTCCTCCTCATCCTCGTACCTCATCATCCTCCCCCCGCCCTCCCTCACTCCTCTCGTCCCTCTCCCGCTCCCCCCTCCTCCTCATCCTCCCCCCTCCTCTTTCCCTCCTACTCATCATCCTGCTACCATTACCTCTCCCTCGCCGTACACTAACCCTCCATACTACTCCTCACCTCCGCCCCCTCCTCCTCCTCCTCCTCCTCCTTCCTACTCATCCCTCCCCTCCTCCTCCTTGTCCTCCCTCATCCGCCCCTGCCCGTTCTCCTCCTCCTCGTCCGCCTCCCTCCCCTCCTCCCCCTCCTCCTACTCTAATAAAAAAGGGAGGGCCCCCCTTGTTCTATTGGCTAAGGGCAAAAAGAGGGTGTTTCTACACTGCCCCTCTTTAGGCTTATTTGCTTGCAATGTCACGATAAGAACTCTCCTACGTTTTGTATGCAACATCCTGCAAAGTAAAAGACACCTATTTTAGCCAGCCATTCACTGTCTATGTCTTTCAGGTTAATCATGAGTTGTTTTAGTTTTGCCAACCAGAGAGACGATAGCACTAAATGTAAGAATCCATGTTGAGGTCACAAGGGATGGCTTGCTTGCGAATGTAAAGATCCGAGCCTAGGGTAAACCGATGATCCAGCCATGGGACCAATGATGGCTTGCTTCGAATGTAAGAATCCTAGCCGTAGGGACCGATGATCCAGCCATGGTGACCAATGATTGCCTTGCTTCGACTGTAAAGAATCCGAGCCGTAGGGACAACGATGATCAAGCCATGGGACCAATGAATGGCTTGCTTCGCATGTAAGAATCCGACCGTGGGACACGATGATCCCCATCCATGGGACACATGATGGCTTGCTTTCGAAGGTAGAATCCGAGCCGTAGGGACAAACTATGATCTACCATAGGACACAATGATGGCTTTGCTTCGAATGTAAGAATTCGATCCGTAGGGACACGATGATCCAGTCATGGGACACAATGATGGCTTGCTTCGAAAATGTAAGAAGCCGAGCCCGTAGGGACACGATGATCCAGCCATATTACATCAATGATGGCTTTGCTTCGAATGTAAAATCCGAGCCGTAGGGACACAATGATCTAGCCCTGGGACACCATGATGGCTTTGCTTCGAATGTAAGAATCCAGCCGTGGGACACATGATCCGCCCATAGGACACAATGATGGCTTGCTTCGAATTGTAAGAATCCGAGCCGTAGGGACACGATGATCCAGCCCATGGGACGCAATGATGGCTTGCTTCGACCTGTAAGAATCCGAGCCGTAGGGACACGATGATTTCCAGCCATAGGACACAATGATGGCTTTGCTCTTCGAATGTAAGAATCCGAGCCGTAGGACACGATGAGCCAGCCATGGGACACAAAGATGCTTGCTTATTCGAATGTAAGAATCCGAGCCGTAGGGACAACGATGATCCAGCCATGAGACACAATGATGGCTTGCTTCGAATGTAAGAACCGAGTCCGTAGGACAACGGATGACCAGCCAATGGGGACCCATGATGGCTTACTTCGAATGTAAGAATCCGAGCCGTAAGGGATACTATGATCCAGCCAGGGAACACAATATGCGGCCCCCTTGCTTGAATGTAATAATCCGAGCCGTAGGGACAAACTATGATCCAGCCATGTACAACATGATGGCTGCTTCGAATGTAAGAATCCGATCTGTCGGGACACGATGACCAGCCATGAGACACAATGATGGCTTGCTTCGAATGTAAGAATCCGAGCCGTAGGGTAACGAATGATCCACAGC
The DNA here is from genome assembly GCF_029873635.1 of Malania oleifera. NCBI lineage: Eukaryota > Viridiplantae > Streptophyta > Magnoliopsida > Santalales > Ximeniaceae > Malania > Malania oleifera. The sequence continues at coordinate 3,907,622 of NC_080428.1, forward strand.
CATGGGAACACCATGATGGCTTTTGCTTTCGAATGTAAGAATCCGAACCATAGTGACACGATGATCCGGCCACCTCAACCAGTAACAGAGTGAAAGCAAAGTATGGAAAGTTGTTACTCTATTGGAAAATGCGCTTGGGGTAACGTCCGAAGGTCAATGAGGAATCCCTTGTCTTTGGGATCTGTTGCCCTAGTTCAAAATAAATCAATTGTGTGTACTGGGTCAACTTGCCCCATTTTCCAAGATAAATCAATTTGTGCTTGGGGTCATTTACCCCAGCTCAATATTTAAAACACAACAGAATCTCTCCCTCAAGGATACAAATCGTCATTCGAAAACTCAAGACAAGTGGAAGGTGCTTCTATTAGCTGCTTGTGATTACTAGCATGCACTGATAAAACGGTCCTGCTATAATGTATGCATGTTGCTAACGTGGATTTATTTAATGCATTTTTTTTTTTTTTTTTATTTTTTTGTGTAATATAAACGAAACGTCACAATGGCGATGCATGAGATTTTGGTAGGTGTGAAATTCATGATAATGCATGAGAGGCACTGTAATACATGAATGCATGGCAATACTGTAAGGGGCAGGGCGATGCATAAATGTATGTAATGAGTGAAAATGCATGGGCAATGCATAGATGTATTGTATACCTGAAATGTGGTATATGTCATGCAATGAATGACAGATGCAGGAAATGCAGCAATTCAATGATGCAGGTACAATTTCATGAGAGAATGGTAATGCAATGGAATGCATTGCAATATATGAATCAGGTAAT